>NW_013666563.1:332263-339570 GCF_000517525.1 Limulus polyphemus | reverse complement strand
CTTTGATGAAAGGAACCGATAAATGGTAATAAATCTAATTTTAATAAATAACTGTGCACTAAAACATTTTTATTGCCTAATTCAATGACAGACTCTAAGAAAGGAAACTTTTCAATAAGTATTAGTTCCACATTTCGCCACTTTCACCTTGTAATTAAATGATATATACTACATTAAATCAGAAAGTTTGAGTAGAGGGATACTAATTGCTTAAGACGTATATAACTTTTATTGTTCAAGATCTTTCGAAAACAGAGAACTTTAACAGCGCTTCTAGCAAAAACGGTGATTTCCCGTAATCCCCTGGGAAGTTTATTTAATTTCCAACAGTGTTCAAATGTCCTTGTATTTTTGTTCATGCTTTAAACTATGATTCGAAAGACTTCAAGCTGTTATACAAACTTCAGGAAAAGGGTTGAAGGTATCTTGCCTCTAATGAACTGCAGTTTGTAATGCAGGTAAGATAATGGTAAAATAAGATACTGAGAGCAAACTTCGTTGGGTGGAAAGTGCTTTTGATAGAGATAAATTAAATTTAAGGTATATGATGAGAAATTTCTGAATTTTATGTAAATCCTCTCTGAATACTGGGCATGGCCTAGTGGTTACCCTATCGGGCTGCGAATCGAAATATCCAAGGTTCGAGTGGCGATATGTCGCTGAACACGCTCCATACTTTCAGCTGTGGAGGATTTATAGCTGAGACAGTCAGTTCTGTTATTCGGTGAAGAGCAACCGCATAATAAACGGGGGATGCTACTGACTGGTTGCCCTCCCTCTGATCAGCAGTCCTAAATTAGAGATAGCCGTGGCTACGCTTTACGAAGTTCTGTCCTAGCCGTTTAGTTCTTGTGTCGCATTAGATGCCGTTCGGATTGAAAAAGCCAGAAAGCTTTTTGAATAACCGAATCTTTAGGTGACGCTCAATTTTTTTTTCTTTTTTTTTAGGAGTGTAAAACATTTTATGGGAATAGCAGTAGAGAAAAATGAGAATTCGGAGATATAACGACATTTGGAGTTAACCTTTAAATGTTAAGGTTAGAAAACAGAGTTGAAGTAAGGAAAGGTGGGGTAAGAAGGCCACCTTCACTTTTAATGTAATTTTCACCTGTTAAATCGGATGTCATGAAAAACCAAAACGTTTTAAAATGAATCCTGTTTTAATATAAATGCAATTTATATTTAAAACAAAGATTGAGTGTAGACAGTGTTGTTTTTTTTTAATATTGGAAAAATGTACTTTTTGTGGTTAGACATCGTTTACTGTTTTATGTATAAGGCTGGGTAAAACGGTCCCCCAAGATGAGATGAAATAGCCCTCGTCGAATTCATAACAACCGAAATTAAAAAAATAAATGATGCACTTAGCAATTACATTTAAATCATTACTTAAATGCTCTCGGCGGGGATCGGGAAAGCCGTACGTACGCCTTGCACAATTTGATATTATTTAGGACAATGGCACAAAAAAAAACGTGATTACTAGTGGCGTACATTGGAGCCGAAGACTATTTAGAAAGTATACATTATTGTTGTGCTCTCCATTTATTCGAGATAGGAAGCACCATAGATGTTCTATATCAGACTCTTTCATTAGCTGATATTTAAGTTGTTTGGGTACTGATTTATCAGAAGCTTTTATTAGCTGATATTTAAGTTGTTTGGGTACTGATTTATCAGACGCTTTTATTAGCTGATATTTAATTTGTTTGGGTTCTGATTTGTATACATATTTTATTGTGCTTAAAGAATAGATGGCTGGTGGAAGACATAATAAAATCGAGATATTGTAAAATTATAGTTAAGCCTGTAATTCATGGTATGATAGAAACAATGGCCGGCCCAACTGATGTAGTTTTCATGTTCATTGTATTGAAATATCTGAAATAAAACACGTTCGTAGCTTATGGTTAGATAAATAACAAGTTTAAATTCAGTCTGGGTCAAAGTTTTTTTTCATAAGTAAAGAAAACTAGAATTTTTGTGAGACAAATCAACATGATACTAGTATAATAGTTAAGGCTATTAATAGTTAAATATTGAAGCTGTCAATGAAATTCTTTAAAAATACTGTACATGTTTCGACGCTACCACGTCATCTTCAGGATATGAAAATAGTAACGTCAAAACACTTAGAGTTTTTAAAGGAGGCTGTTGACGGCTTCAATGAATACATTTTAACTACAGTACAGGATAGAATACATACAACATGTTGTGTCGCCGTTACTCGTGTTTGTTGCTACATGACGGTGAGAGTATGTTTACAGCACCTTGGAGCTTACATATATATTGTGTCGCCGTTACTCGTGTTTGTTGCTACATGACGGTGAGAGTATGTTTACAGCACCTTGGAGCTTACATATATATTGTGTCGCCGTTACACGTGTTTGTTGCTACATGACGGTGAGAGTATGTTTAAAGTATTGTGAGAATTACTTACATGTTGTCTCCTTGTTATTCATATTTGTTATTAGAGTCAATCCGAAAGCGAAAAATACACAAAAACGTTACATTAAAACCAGATTCATAAATTACATAATGTTAAAAGAAATTATCTGTTTTGGCAACGGCTCTTCATCTAGTCCGAAATCATAATGCAACGGTTTGTTTTTTAATTATTTTTACGATGGAGCAATCTTACCATTCACAGTTAGAAGTCAAACATTAAGCGAAGTTAAAATTTTTTACGACTTTCAACTGGCTGGTTTAACGGCGAATTCCTTAAT
The DNA here is from genome assembly GCF_000517525.1 of Limulus polyphemus. Taxonomy (NCBI): domain Eukaryota; kingdom Metazoa; phylum Arthropoda; class Merostomata; order Xiphosura; family Limulidae; genus Limulus; species Limulus polyphemus. The sequence continues at coordinate 336,844 of NW_013666563.1, read as the reverse complement.
TAATGCACGTCATTACATTTAAAGCTCCTGACTAGGTGAAACGACGTTTCAAAACATGCTTTGAAATTTGTGGATTAATTCTCCATTTGTACTTACTTACTTTATCATCACAGATGTGTTTGATAAACTAATATGTTTTCAGTCAATAAAAAATTACATAGTTCCAACCCAGCATACTCCAATAATTCTGCTTAGAATAATGTTACCGGAATTAGGCCACTTTTGTAGTAAGGTAATACGTTTTAACTAACACTTTCTTTGAAACTTTTAAAATACATTTCTAATTAATTATCATTCCTATCAACAAGATAACAAACAGACACTCTAGATTAATGTGATTTATGTATGAGTGACATAATGAGTCTCTTGGTTGTTTTTGAACAATATATCTGGACAAAATATCCTAATGGTTAATATTTATTTCGTTATTATTAGGCGGGCGGTGAACAAAAATGTATCTTGGCGAAAAATATGACCTAATACAAAACCTGTGAGTACATATTACACCTACATTGATGGTCAAAGGGTCAAATGCGAGTTTTAATGGGTTTAGTGGCAACTTGAAAACATTCAGATGGAATATGTGAAGCACTTATCAATGTAATGGTTTTTGTAGTATAATGCATTGTCTGACGTATACGCACCTCCAAACGATACGCGCAGATGTTCGACTTTTAGACGACATATTCAGAGCTTTTCATTCATTATTCATTAACTTAGACTCGGAAAGTCGTCAAAATGCTAGAAACAAAAGGTTACAGAATCCTTTGACTGATTCTTGGGGCCTGACATGGCCTGGTGGTTAAAGCGGTCGACTCGCAATTTAGATCTGAATTCTCCTCACCGAACATGTTCGCCCTTTCAGTAACTTATTCGTCGGTAAAAGAGTTGACGGTAGGTGGTGTTGTATAGTTGCATTCCCTCTGGTCTATCATTGCTAAATTACGGACGGCTAGCGCTGATATTCCTCGTGTAGCTTTGTGCGAAGTTCAAAACAAACTAGACCGATACTTAGAAAATATTAATAGATCGTTACTTTTTTACACTTAATAACATCGACCCAGAACAGCATTTTTGTTGTCTGTTGATGAAGTGAGCTTTCATATTGGAAAGTTTGGATTATTTGTTTGTTTGTTTTTTTGAATTTCGCGCAAAGCTACACGAGGGCTATCTGCGCTAGCCGTCCCTAATTTAGAAGTGTAAGACTAGAGAGAAAGCAGCTAGTCATCACCACCCACCGCCAACTCTTGGGCTACTCTTTTACCAACGAATAGAGGGATTGACCGTCACATTATAACGCCTCCACGGCTGAAAGGGCTAGTATGTTTGGTGGGACGGGAATTCGAACCCGTGACCCTCAGATTGCGAGTCGAACGCCCTAACCATCTGGCCATGCCGAGCCAGGAAAGCCTGGAGAGGAATGATAACAATAATGGGATATTTAGACAAGGTGAAATTAAATTTACAAATTGTATGCGAAATGAAAAATATTTTTATATGTACCTAAAAGTTGGTAAATACGTACGAGAAATATTTCAAGCTATTATTCAACAATTAGTTTTGTTTTTGTTTGTAGTTAAGCACAAAGTTATACAAAGGGCTATCTGTGCTGTGCCTATCACGGGTATCGGAACCCGGTTTTTAGAGTTATAAGCCTTAAGACATACCGCTGAGCCACTGGTGTCTCCGATAATTAAGAAAAATATCAAGATAGTACCCCCAAAAATTATAAGACATTATCGAACTAGTTAAGATAATAATCAACATAAGAGAAATAAATGTAAATAACATCCAAAAAATATGAGAAATCCAAGCTTACTAATAAAGATGTATGCTAAGAAACATGAAAAATCCTTAATTTTACTTTGTTAAGTAGCTTCTAGTCTGCTATGACAAGTAAAAACTTGGACTGGGAACCTTAGAGTAACACAAAGTGGAGATAATTATTTAATTTTCGTAATTAATGTGATAAACACTTCAAGTAATTAAAAAACTGGATCGAACATGTCATTTTAATGTATCATGTTATTTGGGTGACTCGTGTGTTTTATATGTCTCAAATGACATCTGGCATTTCTATTGTCTGTTTATGAAGTGAGTTTTACGAATGGAATGTTTGAACAAGATGATAAGGAAAAGGGGTAGTCGATATGTTGCGAAATCGAATTTATAAGTTGTGTAAGGAGAGGCGATAGAGAAAGTTTTTTGTAGGTGGTTGAAAACATGGTGAGTTAGATTTTCATTGGGGTGAATATACTTACTTCTTACCAACATGGCGGACGAAATAGACTTAGTTCTTACTAACATGGCGTACAAATATATTTAGTTCTTACTAACATGGCGGACAAAATATACTTAGTCCTTACCAACATGGCGAGCAAAATATACTTAGTCCTTACTAAGATGTCGGACAAATACACTTAGAACTTAAACATGGCGGACAAAATATACTTATTTCTTACCAAGATGGCGGACAAAATATACTTAGTTCTTTTAACATGGCGGACAAAATAGACTTAGTTCTTACCAACATGGCGGACAAAATATACTTACTCCTTACCAACATGGCGGACAAATATACTTAGTTCTTACCAACATGGCGGACAAAATATACTTAGTTCTTTTAACATGGCGGACGAAATAGACTTAGTTCTTACCAACATGGCGGACAAAATATACTTAGTCCTTACCAACATGGCGGACAAATATACTTAGTTCTTACCAACATGGCGGACAAAATATACTTAGTTCTTTTAACATGGCGGACGAAATAGACTTAGTTCTTACCAACATGGCGGACAAAATATACTTACTCCTTACCAATATGGCGGACAAATATACTTAGTTCTTACCAACATGGCGGACAAAATATACTTAGTCCTTACCAACATGGCGGACAAATATACTTAGTTCTTACCAACATGGCGGACAAAATAGTCTTAGTTCTTACCAACATGGCGGACAAAATAGTCTTAGTTCTTACCAACATGGCGAGCAAAATGTATTTATCTCACTTCAACATTAAACTTCTATAATAAAGACAACCTATTCAAAGTTATATATCATTTAAAAACAAAAAGTTTCCATCCCAGTTTGGGGAAGGAAGCGATGTTAAAGGTCGAATGACTAACATTTGTTTCAACAATCGAGAAAATTGTCAAATATAAATTATTTTAAAAGTGATTGTTTGTTTACGGATGTTTGTATCTCACTTCAGGAACATAGTTCTACATAAACACATTTATTTGATAGTTTAGAACGTGGCTAATCAATAAGATAGAGGTTTGTGTTCCTTGCATCTCCAGTAAACTATGTTCTACATGTTATCAAAAATGCAGAAGCCACATTCCGATTCAGGCTATTGAATCAATGAATACTCAGTTTTTTCAAACAAACCTTACTTTAAAGGATTTTATATGACTATATATATATGTTTGAATAGAGTGTTTTAAAATTGATTCGTTCCTCAAGACGATAACCCCCATTCTAAACTTTAGGATGACCACGTAATACTACTGTGACAAGAGTTAGAGAAAAGATGTAAAAAACATTGTTATAATATTTTGCATCTCCTCTATATAAACATATAAAAAGCCGACTGTGTTGTAACGTCAAGAAATTTCACTTTGATCCCATCTCCAAAATTATCCAAAGTTGAGGGTGTGACTTTCTTCTAAGACACAGGCCCCAGAACTAAGAATATTATTGGATCAACACGACCAGAAGTTCAGATATCGTTAACATTTTGAAAAGAACGAAAGACTGAGATCGTAATTGTTCGATATGTTAGTACTTTAACTAGCGCCCACAGTGGCACAACGGTATGTCTGCGAACTTACAACGCTAGAATCCGGGTTTCGATACTCGTGTTGGGCAGAGCACAGATAGCCCATTGTGTAGCTTTGTGCTTAATTACAAACAAACTTTAACTAGTACTCAACGAACGAGAATTAAGAATTTGCATATATATATATGTGTGTGTGTGTGTATTATATATAGTTTTAAACAACTAGTCACTATTTGTTATGTAATATTTACACTTAAACAATTACTGCAAAGACTAAAAACGTGTTTACTCATTTAACCAGGAAACTGTATTAATACCCTTAACTAGCAGCTAAAACTTGTGAATTAGGAATATATATATATATATATAATAGTACTGTCTGTTGTATATCCATGTAACTACTTCGCAGGGTGTGGATGGATCTTCACCAAAATTAATATGGAGGTTCATTAGGTCCAACCGGGGGTACATACAAATTTTCAGTGTTGCATTTTGCGATATGCGGTTTTTATAGGCGTTTTTTACCACTCCCTCACCTCCTGTGGATGGATCTTCACCAAAATTAATATGGAGGTTCATTAGGTCCAACCGGGGGTACATACAAATTTTCAGTGTTGCATTTTGCGATATGCGGTTTTTATAGGCGTTTTTTACCACTCCCTCACCTCCTGTGGATGGATCTTCACCAAAATTAATATGGAGGTTCATTAGGTCCAACCGGGGGTACATACAAATTTTCAGTGTTGCATTTTGCGATATGCGGTTTTTATAGGCGTTTTTTACCACTACCTCAC
>NW_013666563.1:317591-331544 GCF_000517525.1 Limulus polyphemus | reverse complement strand
GCCGGGCCTGTAGTAATGAGAACAGGAGATTATAGTAAGTTTAAGATAAAACTATAGACACAGGTTATGAAGTATGAAGTACAACTATGTAACATTCTTAAATATCTTACTTTTTTTTCTAAAGCTTGAGGGCTGATAACACTGAAATTCAGGATTCGATCGCTGCGGCAGTATGGCAGCGATGGCTCATTGTGCAGAATGTTCTACCCATCCTGTGGGACACCAAATCGTTAAACAGAGCAGCCTCATTAGTCTAACAAAAGAGAAATCGATATTTAATGTTCACTTTAATTATGTCTGAATATATATATATATATATTGTTCTAACTACATATGTACGTATGTTTGTAATAAAGCACAAAACTACACAATAGGCTTTCTGTGCTCTGCCCACCACGAGTATCGGAACCCGGATTCTAGTGTTGTAAGTCCGCAGACATACCGCTGTGCCACTGGGGGACTAACTCCTGCAACTATGTAACATAAAAAGGAGAACATGATAATCAAACATGGGTCTTTAATTGTATTTCAACACTGAACCGAATTATAAACAAGAATAATTGGCAAAAATAGAATAACAGGAAAGGTTTACCGAACCTCTTATGTTCTATCGAATGTTTATTTTACAATTTCCATAACAAATAAAAATACGTTTGTCTGTATCAGTACATTTCATTGATTTCCAAGAGCAGCAGGTTGCGTCTGGCGACGATATATCAGGGCCGTGTGCAAAACAGGCGAGTACTGGGCAAATATTTACATTTCTCACTGAACCGTGTAGTAGGCAGACTCTACCTATCTACCGGTCGCTCCCTCTGGTAGTGGCACATTAGTATGTAACTGAACAAGCAGCCTTTGTAAACTCCAGAGTTGCTTTGTAACTTGAAAACTTTAAAATATGGGCAAGCTTCCGCACATAATTGATATTTTCCCTTTATTTGCAAAATAGGGATTTTAAAGTATTTTTTAAAATTTGAAGTCAATCATATTATGTTCTGTTCGTCAGAAAAAAAAATTAAGATGAAGAACATTCGAAATTACATCTATTTAAGCGTTGTTTTTGGTTTTGAAAGTTGTTTGTAAGTAGAAATTCGCGAACACTTGACATAAACAACATATTAAATGCGGACAAAACTGCGTGTTTTCTGCTCTGCTTTTGCTACAAAGTGGTAAGTGTTAATTAATTATGACAATCGTTTGTCGCACCAAACACCAACTTTAAATATATCCCACCGTTCCTGGAAACTATTTCAGAAGATTTTCATTGTTTCTCAGCAGGCAATATACAGAAAAGCATTAGGTGAAACGTTTCGCTTTTCGCTAAAATGGTATTCAAACATTCCTAAGCAATCTCACCCATATGATTTTTTTATATGTTGCTGGAAAAAAAGTTATTATCAGTCTCAGACTTTTTTTTTATTAGAACTACATGAACCTTTTCCTACAAAACATTGAAAGTAATGAAAGCATTTATAAATATTGCATAAAAAAATGTTCAATCAATTAAGTTCAATTCGATCTTTATTAATATTAACTTCTGATCAAATAAAGCTGCCCACAGTCTGAAATCTTATAACGCCACAAATCGGGCTTCGATACACGTAGTGGGCAGAGTACAGATAGCCCATTTGTGCTTAATTACAAACAATCAAATTAAGCTATCTCCATAGATCAGAACTCAGCATATATGCCTAACATTGCTTGTTTCTTTGTTGCTAAACTCAAAGCTGCACAATGCGCTATCTGTGCTGTGCCCACCACGGGTATCGAAGCCAGATTTTTAGCGTTATAGGATTTCAGGTTTACAGCTAAGCCACTGGGGACTATATGCCTATTAATGAGCGTAGCTAATTAAATATAATATTCAAACAGTCTTACTTATAATAATCAAGTTATTTTATTCATAATTATTATAATGCATTGTTTTCTCAGTTGGATACCTCCTCTGTTAACAACAGTTTTACATTAAAATGGTCATTGATATTGAGATGTAACTGGAACCTTCTGATTTTTTGCTTTGTTTTTCTTCATCATCTTCAAAACCTTGTTAACGATATTGTTAAGGGTACCTGGAGATATGCCCACTTTTCTTGCAGCGGCTTTTAGACAGGAGGGTTCTCTCTGGGAAATATATGCTTCATTTTACGGATACATATAGGTAGTTTTTACCTTGATTTTAAACAATATACTCAACGTAGTTATATATGCAAAAAGAAATCATTGTTTGATCAAAATTCAATATATGTTTTCCATTTTAACCGATGGCATTTCAAACTGTTAAGTCTGCTTTGATTGAACAAAATATAAGAAATAATTCTTATAGGCAGTAACATGTGATAGTCCCTTGTCATTTATTTATTAATCGGATTGCAGTATCCAATGAATTAAGTTCACTGTCCTAACATGGTGCTCTGATTGGCTTAACTTCACGTTGAAAACATTAACTGCGAAGCAAGTTTTGTGGCAAAGAACTAACTGTAATTTGTGTGTCTAGTTACCCTATTTTTCGGAATATAAGACGCACCTTTATTTTGAAGACAAAGTTTGGGGAGGGGGAAAGCTACAGTCGCATTTGAAAGATTTTTATTGAATAAAAATTCAGTTTGATACTTTAAAAATTAGTATATATTGTTCTAAACACAAAAGAGCTCAAAACACCAAAATAAGAAAATACCGTAAATCAAAAAAGGTTTACTGTTATTTAGTTTGGTTCAAAACCTACAAAATCTTCATTGCTTTCACTATAATTTATTTTTTTATTATTTAGGGAGCATTATAAATAGTTATGTTTTTAAAAGAAAAAACTACTATTGTTATAAATAACACATTCAATTGAACTAAACTATGCATGCCTATTTAAATATATTTACACATGGCTTGTGTATATCGTATATATACATATATATTATTCATACCTTCGGTGCATAGGACGCAAGCAGCTTTTGACATCAAATTTTGGGGTAAAAAAGTGCGTCTTATAAATCGAAAAATACGGTACTTTTCGAGTTCACGGGGAGGAAACATGTCATCAACATATTTCAACTCTTTTGGACAAAGTAACGGCGTATTACATTAAACTTCTGCAATTCTGAATAAAAGCTTATCATTTTAATTATGTTATTCCTTCTGTTAAGATTTAAACATTTTTTCTGCACTGAGACTCTCATTACATTGACAGATTAGATGATATTCTAACCTTTGATAAAAACAAAAATTTAAACCAATGTTCATTATTCTAAAAGTCATTGATTACCCTCTTAAACTTTTGCTCCCCAGTAGCATAGCAATATGTCTTTGTGTCGCTTTGTGCTTAACTTTAAACAAACAAACTTAAACTCCTGTAAACTGTTAATCTGCAACACCACCGAAGCAACTCATTCCATAAATCCATGATCCTGTTAGAAAGATAAAATAACTGGAACCTAGTCTGTCGTTTCCAAATCTTAAAGTTGTGTTCTCTCGTTCTATTACTTACAGAATGTAGAACAAAGAAATCAGAGGCCATTATCATATTATCAATCCCTCAAATTTAAATAAAATCACCTCTCACTTTTATTTTCTCAAGAGAAGCTAAATTAAGAGACTTTAACCTATATCTTTAAGATAATCCTTCCATCCTAGTAGACCTTCTATGAGCTCCTTCCAGTAAGTCAATATCCCTTCCTAGATAAATAGACCACAAATGAACACGGTATTCCAAACGAGGCCTAACTAGTGATTTGTATAGAGAAATAATTGTTTCCTTTGACTTGTCTTCCTTGCATAGTTGATTAAAAAGTGGTTATTCTAACATGATTCAAGGAATTTTCCAAGCTTTATTATCGGGAAATGAAACTAAACGTAAAATAGAAATGATAATTTGATATGATAATGTGTCACAATATAAGCATTTCTCTGATCAAAATTTTAATTTTGTAATTATTGAAATGAAAATAAATTCATTAATAACACCAAATCTTATAAATAATATTCTAGTTGGTGTATTAAGAAATAACAATGGTGTATAAATAACATTCTTAAGAAGACAGAAACGACTGGGATCATGGAATATTGTATTCTCTAGTAGTCAAATGATTGTATTTGTTGAAGGGATTTGTTTGTTTTGAATTTCGCGCAAAGCTACACGAGGGTTATCTGCGCTAGCCGTCCATAATTTAGCAGTGTAAGACTAGAGGGAAGGCAGCTAGTCATCACCACCCACCGCCAACTCTTGGGCTACTCTTTTACCAAAGAATAGAGGGATTGACCGTCACTTTATAACGCCTCCACGGCTGAAATGGCGAGCATGTTTGGTGTGACGGGGATTCGAACCCGCGACCCTCAGATTGCGATAAGAACGCCCTAACCACCTGGCCATGCCGGGCCCTTGTTGAAGGGAAATCTTCAATTGAAAACGAATTTTTAAGCATTTGTATGTATCAGTGGTTGGATATTAGGCACAAGTCTTTCTTGAGACATCATGTTCAAATTTCAATTTATATATCACTGTCGAGTCGTGATTGTCTAATGAATTAACATTACCTATCGTAAGGGAATCGGGAAACGTTCTGCATATTTAGAAGACCAGTATATCACTTCTATAATGCATTGTTGCATCAGGGGTGTGCTGGAGTCATGCTTGATAAATAGGGGCCATAATTCTTTCCATGAACTATGGAAAAAGATTAATTATTAGGTCGTGTTGCACGTATGTATATGATGGCTCACTGCGTCACGACTGGGTTCGGTAAACTGAGCACCAGTAAAGAAAGAGATAAAATAGGCACAACACTTTATCTCCTGAACGCCAGTAAGCAACTGTACGTAACATAATTTAATAAAGCCAAGAATAGACAAACATTCAGATGAATATGCCGATGGAGGTATATTTTCGTCACAAAATAATGTTAGTTCGACCTTCAACTTCGGATACTTTAAAATTCAAGAAACGTAAATTGATTTATTATATTGGTGTAGTCCTTACAGGCACGGCTGACAGCGTGATTCCATAAGCCGAAATTGCGAGGATTTGGGCTTGTAATATGAAGTACGGATTTAACCAACCGTGAACAAAAAAAAGGGGGGTAGATATTCAAAACTCCCATCAAGTTTAGCAACATTATTGCACAATTAAGGATAAAACGAGCCAAAATAACGTTCGTGTGTTTTAATCGATATATGTACTGCTGCAAAGCAAAAGATAAACACAAACAACAAAATAAATACGAACAACGAATTTTAATTGTCGGCACGAAGATGGAGAAGATAAGCCTCATCACACATTTTTTTTTATTTTAGAAAAACGATGTATTATTTGTGATTTACTCTACTCCCCAAGCTTAATGGGAGTCGGCGGGATACCGTGTAATGAGTCTGTATGTCTGACATATGTTGCCTGTCCGTGAGCTGGCTTTAAAATATCTGCAATTAGAAACATTAATTTCTTACGTGACTAGTAACTCAATCGCCATCTTTATAGCATTTTCGATCACAATCCCCCCTCTTTTTTTTTACAAGATGAGCGACTTTTCGTTATCAGCCTGTGGATCTTTCACTGATACTCAGATTTGATTATTTTACACGTGGCACAATATTATCTCCCCCTAGTTAGAAATCCATGTCCACTGTTGTACTTTCTGAACCCAATAAATGGGGTTCAGTTTCTCTATATTTGCTGCACGGTTTGTCCATGTTACCTCTTCGAGATAAAGAGATACAGATAAAAGAATATGACGGAAAACGCGTGTAAAATTATGGAGAATATTTGTATATTTCACTCGTTCCCCCCCCCTAAAGAAAAAAGTTCAACCTTCCGAGAGTGTTCGGATTATTGGGTGGTGAAACCAGGAAAGTAAGCCTATAATCGCGATTTATAAAACTTATAGCCCCCGATGGGGCAGCGGTAAGTTTGCGGACTTACAAAGCTAGAATCGAGTTTCGATTCCTTGCAGCAGACACAGCAGAAAGCCTAATGAGGCTTTGCTCTTAGACAAATGAAGTCATAAAGTGCTAGAATTCGGGTTTTAATACCCACGGTGGGCACAGCACATGTAGCCCATTATGTAACTTTGTGAATAACAAACAAACAAATAAAACTGATATAGTGCTTAAAACACTTTTCTTCGGTTGATGTCGATTGTAGGTGGAGTACGGAATGGTAAAAAAAATACTTTCAGAATTCTAGTTACGATCATATAACACAAAAACACGACATTTTTGTAAGACCATTTGAATACAGAGTGAAATGAAAAGTTAAACTATGCATGGAACTACGTAGCAAAGGAAAGATAAATAAATAAGCTTTTATACGAAGGAGGAACAAGAACGATGGTTTGAACTTTTTTGTGATCAATAACTAAGGCAATTGTGTTGAGTCGTAAATGGGTAATTAAAATAAGTGCTAACAGGTAGATATATGTGTATAAACATATGTAATAGACAAGTCTAATATCAAAGTACAATTAATGACCCTTATTTTGAATTAATTACGTACAATTTAAATATAGGATGACAGCTACAAAGAGTAGGCAGATGAAGCCTGCGTACTGCCTACTCATTACTAAAGAGAGTAAGTAACTCAAGCTAAAGAACTAAAAGTAAACCACTCAATTCTGATTGATTAGTCAATAATTTTCTAGTTTTAATAGTTGCTAGAAATAACTAATTAAAACTTTCTTGAAAAAATCGTTTCGCGGTCTGTCGAGACCACATTATAAAAGTTTTGAATGATTAAATAAAGAAATCACTGCATGAAATATTTATGGTTAACTGAGTATGCGCAGATTTAGGCACACACACGTTCTAAGAACGTTCTCTGTAATGGATGTATGTCTGCATACAAGAATAAAGAATGATTTATACATTTCACATATTTTGTACTGTGAAAATACATCGCAGAATAAAAATTAGTTGATATTTTTGTAAATTATTTTTATAACGAATCTCTAAAATAATCTTAAGATAAATGGTATTTCATAATTATGAATAACGGATCTCAACTGTTACTCAAGCGCTATGTTACTCAAGCGCTATTAACGACTACAACTGTGGACCTGAGGTTCCGTGTTCGCGTTCAGTTACTGCCATAAAAAGAACAAAAAATATTTCTGACAGCGGAATCTACAAGTCCACTTGTCTTAGGCTTAACATTAGTTAACAGCCTATATTCGATAAATAGATAAATTAACACTGTAACTTGTGTATGTTTTATTCTTTAGTTTAGTTAGGGCTAAACTTTGCCGTACTTAATACTATGAATAAATAAACTTATAATGTTAGTCTACAGTTTAACGTTAGACCTTTTTAAAATCTTTGATAAGCTTTTAATATGTTGTTATACAAAATGTCTACTAAAATAGATTCGCCTTTTGTTTACATCTGCTGAAATGAAGTGCGCATTTAGACAGTAAGGTGCATGCGCATTTTTAGGACAGACAAAAACTGAGTATTATTATGATATATTAGAGTCCTTCTTTTCCACCAAAAGTAATTAATGACCTATTTATTCATGGGTAAACAATAAATTATCTAGATTTTGTTATCATGAAGACGATCGTGGTTCAATTCGGTCATGATAAAAGTAACTTATTTATAATGTGAGGCACGTAAACTTGGCTGATTTTTCTATTACTGATGCTGAAAATATCAGCATTTTCCTCCTCTTGGAATTTCATGTTACACCTTAATGCTGTGTGTGAAGTCGCTTGGAAGGTGATGATACAAAAACCTTTGTGATTCTAAACGTGTAACAAGTGCTGATAACATTAATGTATTACTTCATCACAAGTCCGTAGTCAAACTAAAATATTGCTCTTCACAAAGATTTAGCACACAGTCCATTTCTGAGACAACTCCGAAGCTCTCAGCTCACGGTTCCTCGGTGGATCAGCGGTAAGCTTACGGATTTACAACGTGAAAATCCAGGGTTCGCTTCCACGGTGGACAAAGTGCAGATAGCCCATTGCGTAGCTTTGCGCTAAGAAAACATCCCCACAAAAAAACAACCTATTCACAAGCAGTACATACCTTTTTAGGTACTTTTGTTTCATTATTTATGTTGTCGATTGGAATTTAGGGTCAATAAACTTGTCAAGTATACTAGATAGAATTATTCACAGTTGAATTACTTTAATTTTATGGAAAACACGATTGTGTTGTTCTACTTGTCATGAAAAGTTCTTGGAGTGCCAACTGAACTGTGGTTATGTTCTTGTTCTTGTTGTGTTTTTCAGAATTTCGTGCCAAAGTATATATATATATATATAAAGATTTTTATTCGCATAGCCGTCTGTAACTTTGAACTGATAGAATAGAGGACAGGCAACTAGTTACGGGCAGTCACCGCCAACTCTGAAGTTTCTCTTGTCTGAAAGAATATTGGGATTTAAAATTCATACTTATAACGCACCCATGGCCCCAAGGTGCAGAGCGCGTTTTTTGCCGCAATGTTTATATGTAGTCTATGATCACTCTGTAATTACAATAAAACGTGTGATGATGTCCAGCTGAAAATTAAGAACAGTTATGTATTCAATTTCAAAAAATACCCTTACCCACATGCTCGGAAATACGTTGATTTACTTGAAGTAAAGTTGCTGTCCAAACCAAGAACTGATAAATATTCTGTTGGAAAAAATCCCTTACCCACATGCTCGGAAATACGTTGATTTGCATGAAGTAAACGTGTTGTATAAACTAAGAGCCAGTGAGCCGAAAAATTGAAAATTTTATACTCCTACAGAATTATAAATAAATTTATAAAAACGTAACATGTTTATATAGTAGGCAGTAGACATTCATATAGATATTCAAAGATGGGTTTTTTAACACTTGGATGAACAGATTTAAATAAACAGTCCTTTCACTAAGAACCAAAAAAGATGTTTCTACAAACTTATAATGGCAGCATTGCGAAGTTTTCCCTTGTTGTTACTGTTGGCCAAAAATAAGTTATCAAAAATAGCTCTGTATGATTCTAAGATATTTAGCCTACTTTTTCCTTGCGTCTTGTCGCTTTTCTCACAAGAAAATCAGGGTACCAAAGCCGTCGATGCACTCTGCTATTGTCGTAGTTGAAAACTGTGAGCTGATTTCCTATTCAGACTATGCAGTCGTGAGCGCGCCTGATATTCGAGCAATTCGCATTAACTTCATTAATATTCCATTGGTTAATTGTTTCTTATTTCTCAGTCTCGTTAGGTGTATGATTTTTAGTATGTAAGTCAGTGGTGTAGTGATAAAATATACTGTGCCGGAGCACCATCTAAATTATGATAAATTTACGGCCTTTGAATTACATATTTACATGCAGGCTGCATTTCAGGCATCTAATTTCTCTATAATTACCAGTCAATTATCAGTCAAGTTTTTATAACCAACGGCCATATTTGAGTTATAAAGATGCCGATGATATATTATCTGTATTTTATGTAGCATTTCCACATCGTAAAATGTTATTTGTATATCATTTTTTTTTTTAAAGTCCAACATGTACAGAAGCGGTGCTCTGGGCCTTGAGGAAGTTTTATGTCACTTCCTTTCACAAGCATACTTTAAAGAGTTAACACCCCTCAAGTATATTCTATACACAACAAAAGACTCAACGTATTATACGTAAAACATAATTAATAATAATATCATTACTGTGCCTAATAATTCCAGTGTTTTACTTCGGCATTTCTTGTGCCAAATCCTATACGTGATGAGTTCCAATGACTGAGTGACCTCCCTCTGGTCAGCAGTTCTAAATTAGAGACAGCTATGCCTGATCCTTGAGGTCTCTGAGTAGCTGTTTAGTCCATGTATCGTATAAGGTGCCGTCCAGATTGTTTGTTTGTTTTAGAATTTTCGCGCAAATTTACATAAGAGCTTTATACAAATAACCGTCCCTAATTTATAACTAATAGGCTTCAGAGAAAACAGCACCTACCGCCAACTCTTGAGCTACTCTTGACTGATCGAATAGTAGGTTTTAATGCGACCCATGGCCCTAAATGCGGACTACGACTTTTGTGGCAACGGATCGTCAACAATGAATCCTCGGATTTACAATCCAGACACACTGGTTACTAGGCTACGGCCGGACCTCGTTCAGGTTGAAAATACCAAATACCTACCTTATTGCGCCAAACCGAAGACTTAATAAAATTATTCTTATGTTTGAGTTCTTATTTACTTCATCGAAAATTGCGTTTTATAACTAACTCATGTAATAGTGTGCTTTCTTACAGCCATTTAATAATCAAAAATGTTTGATGAACACAACCAATTGCTATTTATTTTGCGTTCGGACCTGGTGGTTAGGGCACTCAACTCGCATGTTCCCGTCCCCGAGCATGTAAGCCCATTTAGCTGTGGGGGTGTTATAATGTGACAGTAAATCCCACTATTCATTGGTAAAAGAGTATCCTAAGGGTTGGCAGTAGGTGGTGTTCATTAGCTGCCTTCGTCTAGTATATCACTTAACAATTAGGGACGGATTGCGCAGATAGCCTTCGAACAGCTTTTCACGAAATTCAAAACAAATAAACATTTTACGTTCAACAACTGTTTTCCGGATTTAAAAGACAAAATTCAAGTAAAATTAAACTAAAACAAACTTGAAAACTAAAAATTTAGATGCGTGAAAACACGCTCTTTACTGCAGGTCTTTATCCTTTCAAAATAGAAGCCAATCGGTCACCTATGCATTATACCGGAAAACGTAGCTTTATTACAAAACAGAGCACGAACGTAAAGACACAAAGCATGTTGTTTATTAAACGTTTCGGAATAACAAGTATTTCACCATCGATAATACACAAAATCGAAAACAAATGAAATTACAACAACAGATATACAGAATTAAATACAAATAACAAAGTCAAGCTGCGTCAATTTTAAGTCGTTAAGAGAGGGAAGGAATTTTTTTAAATTTAAACTTTATAATTCTTGCTGCTTCTAGATATGAAATTGAATTTGTTGTAAAAAAAACCTTGCTAATCAAAAAATTCCTTTCCTCTCTCAACAAAACATAATATTTATACAACTTAAAGTTCTCCATCTTTTTATTTATGTTTAGGTCTGCATGTTTGTTACTATAACTATAATTGTTTTCGTTTGTATAGGCTACTGATGAAAAAACTACTCTCGTTAAACATCTACTCTCTGTAGCTGACCATTAGCGAGTTAGACCAGTAGAGTTCCAACCCTAAAATAGTCTTTTACACACAAGATAAAGCAAAGGATATAATACAACTATCCCATGAAACAGTCCTCTACACACAAGATAAAGCAGAGGATATAATACAACTATCTCATGAAACAGTCCTCTACACACAAAGAAAGTAGATAATATAATATATACATATATCTCATGAAACAGTCCTCTACACACAATGTAAAGCATAGATATAATACAACTATCCCATGAAACAGTCCTCTTCACACAAGATAAATCATAGGATATAATACAACTATCCCATGAAACAGTCCTCTACACACAATGTAAAGCATAAGATATAATACAACTATCCCGTGAAACAGTCCTCTTCACACAAGATAAAGCATAGGATATAACACAAATACCTCATGAAACAGTCCTCTACACACAATGTAAAGTATAAAATATAATACAACTATCGGATTTAAGATGTTTCAAAGAATAATTTAGAAAGATTTAAAAGTTTAGTCTGTTTGTTTGTTTTATTGTAAAGTATAAAACTGCACAATGGGATATCGGTGCTCTGCCCACTGGAAGTGTCGAAACCCTGTTTTTAGCTATATAAACCCAATGCCTTAACTCTGAGACACCTGGAGAGGCATTTAGTATATACTGTGAGAGAATGGGATATGTGAGATATATATACGTCGAAAGTGTGGTACAGAATGGTCAAATCTTTCAAAGGCCAGACTGTAGAGAACGAGAACCTTTAAGGCCATAATTTGTTACTTTTATGACCTAATAAAATGGAATTTCCTATTAAAATTGGCATGTGAGTGCATAAATTTGACCTTTAACAAGTGATCTATTAGCGGTGCTAATTATTTTTCAACAGGAAATGGCGTCCATGTATATTCACCTTACGCTCAGAAATTATGACAATGTAAAAGAAATTGGTCACTTACATTGCTCTGTGAACCGATTTTGTAAACATAAATGTAAAACTATGGTTGACAGGTCAGGATAATTACCGTGAGAAATACCGTTTGGATACATATGTACGTAAAGGTCTGTTTGTTTTTGAATTTCGCGCAAAGCTACAAGAGGGCTATCTGCGCTAGCCGTCCCTAATTTAGAAGTGTAAGACTAGAGGAAAGGCAGCCAGTCATCACCACCCACCGCCAACTCTTGGGCTACTCTTTTACCGACGAATAGTGGGCTTGACCGTCACATTATAACGCCCCCACGGCTGAAAGGGCGAGCATGTTTGGTGGGACGGCGATTCGAACCTGCGACTCTCAGATTGCAAGTCGAGCACCTTAACCACCTGGCCATGGTACGTAAAGTAGTCAGCGAAGTTCTACAGCTGAATTACACGAGCAAAACATATACAAGTTTTAGCGTGCCTAACTTGTTTTGATATGTTTGCCGTTTCTCTTCCAGATATCATATGAATATTATAAAACTCCCAATGCTGTATTGATGAACGAAGGTAAGCTATCGAATCAGGTCGTGTAATTTGCAAGATTATTAGATGTTTTTTTATTTAGTTTCCGAAAAGAAACGTAGTCTTTCAAATACATTAAACTGCGCAACAGTAATGTTTAAAGTGAAGTATATGTAAATCTCTTTTACTTTTCTCCAATAAGAATTTACTCCCAACAACATAACTTAATGTGTAAATTGTCTGAAATCCAATAACTTTTTAATCATATCTTTTCCTAATCTCTTTATGTACCAGGATCACTAATAACACGGTTGATTCACACCAAACATGATAAATATCATCCATATTACGATTAATCACACTTATTAGATGGAAAATGAATGAATGTACTCAATTATTCCTTTCATCAAGTCCTTCGCAATGGGTGCTAACAGGTAAAACACATAAAACTGTATAATATGTGGACCTCACCACTAGTGAAAGGAATGAAAACAAGTGAGTAATGTGAGGGTTAAAG
Source organism: Limulus polyphemus (assembly GCF_000517525.1). Taxonomy (NCBI): domain Eukaryota; kingdom Metazoa; phylum Arthropoda; class Merostomata; order Xiphosura; family Limulidae; genus Limulus; species Limulus polyphemus. The sequence continues at coordinate 318,461 of NW_013666563.1, read as the reverse complement.
ACAACAGTACGAGAGTAAACTTAACACAAAACTTCCTTAAGTTATCAGTAAAATACTAGTCCCACGTTATTCCTTAAGTTATTGTATCAAAAACACTGCAAACCTATTCTTTCTGTAAAAATCTAATGTTACGATGACTCGTATTATTATGTTTGAACGTTTTTATTTCGCTTCACTTCAAACGCGAAAGTTTGTTTCAAATGAAAAGCCGCACAACGGTGTGTACACCGCTGGGATCGAATCTCGAATTTTAGCGTTATACGCTCTAACCGTTGAACAACCGGGGGTTGGGCTACACGCTAAAGATTATGTTAGTAATTTGAGTACGTTTGGTTTTTAGTTCAATTGTATTACAATTTCACTCTTGACATTTAACTCGTATCCAAAGTGAAACTAGCAAAGCATGTTTTCAGTAATTCCTCCTGTCCAAATAAAGAACCACTTTATTCGTTTAGCCTTACTAAGAGTATACTGATACATTATGACATATCAACCACAGTTCTAGTTTTACTAAGAGTATACTGATATATTATGACACATCAACCACAGTTCTAGTTTTACTAAGAGTATACTGATATATTATGACATATAAACCACATATTTGGTCTTACTAAGAGTATACTGATACATTATGACACATCAACCACAGTTCTAGTCTTACTAAGAGTATACTGATACATTATGACATATCAACCACAGTTCTAGTTTTACTAAGAGTATACTGATACATTATGACACATCAACCACAGTTCTAGTCTTACTAAGAGTATACTGATACATTATGACATATCAACCACAGCTTTAGTCTTACTAAGAGTATACTGATACATTATGACATATCAACCACAGCTTTAGTCTTACTAAGAGTAT
>NW_013666563.1:304626-316591 GCF_000517525.1 Limulus polyphemus | reverse complement strand
CTGCCGCTTTTTATTACATGATAACTCAAAAACCAAAACAATGGTGTCAACCAATTTCACCGAGGTGACATAATTTCAAATGGAGTGTCCGCTTTTATAAAAATTATTAACTAATAGTAATTTTAAAAAATCATAATTCTAGTGTAAACGATGTTATCATTATCCCTTGAAGTTAGTTTTTTGCATACATTTGCTATTCCTTTAAAAAAACTTAAGTACAGGGTGAAACAGGAATTACCAGGCAATAATATATAAACAATAAATATTACAGTTGGAACCTCATTGTATTTAGAAGTTGGCTGTAAAGACAAACTTCCTATGTCTATTGAAACAATGCTTTAGAAAAAACAATCAAACAATTAAAGAAAAAACTTTTCAAAAAAGGCACACAGTATAGTAGAATCTTAAGAGACAAAAATGGGATAAAGTAAACTCAGTTATCATTGAATAATTATATATGTTGCTAAATGTTAATTCTTGCCTGTGCTATTATGTAGAGATGATGGAAATGCCATCCCTACCATCTATTATTTTTGAAGGACTGATGTTAGCCATCGTACATTTACTTCTTTTTTAAACAGTTTTTTTTCTTTACTTGTATATACATATATTTTAGGCAGCATTTTACCTTTTTTTCGTTTGTTTGTTTCCGAATTTTCGCGCAATGCTACACAATGGGATGTCTGAGCATAGTAGTCCCTAAATTTGAGCTGATAGACTAGAAGGATGGCAGCTAGTCAACAAAATCCACCGTCAACTCTTAGGCTACTCTTGTATGTCCGAAAAATGGGATTTGATGGTCGCTCTTATAGTTCATCCACGACTCCAAAATGCAGAAGGCGTTTTTATGGTTACGGGACGCAAGCCATGGACCCTCGAATTCAAAGTCTAGAACTACTGATCGGTAGGCCACACCCGGACCTATCTTCATAACAATAAACTCCGTCTGCCCAAGGAAGCTTTAGCGAGAAAGTTAGTATTTCACATCAGATAAAGTTCAAAGAAAAATTATTATTCAGTAAAATTGTAAACATAAATAAATGCAACTTACATAAAGCCTTGAACCTTATTGAATTATACTAAGACAAATATGGTCAACATACCAAAAAATTAAGCCTGGTTCTGCGTTTCCAAATCATTCAAGAAATACAGATAATTTTACACAGGATATACGTAAGTCCCACCACCTCTTTCAACTTGGTCATAAAAACAATATTCAGGCGGTGGTGGCTGAGTTGAAAAAGATGAACGCTTAGTATAGTAATAAATATTGTATAAAAAATTTTCTATTTATGCGCTAATTTTGTTGTGATTTCTTCCATGATAATTTCAAATGATAAATTAAAACTAACACTGGTCATTTATTACGTTTAGCTCAAAGCCATAATGGTTCTTATGTTATTAAAATTATCAACACACTATTTTTTCAGTATAAATATTAGTCACTAAGACTTAGATAAACTAATATTTAGGTAAATATTATGTCACCATGAGTGGAAATAACCAAATAATAGCTTACTTTGATCGATAATAGTTTGTATCTTAATAAAAGTCGTTACTGATTTGCTCCATTGGGACTTGATTTTCTAAATTCCAAAGATTATCAAAAATTTTTTATTGATCAATGGAATATACATTAAAAAAATTGCTCTTGTATATATTAAAGATTTTGTTTGCCACCGAAATTATAATATTTATCGTAAGTCAGGAGAAAATAAAACTATTTTTTAAATGATTATCATTTATTCCATCGCTAATTAAATTTATTAACTTTATGTACATATATATTCCAAATGTACAAACATACAATACACTCCACGTATAAATTAAATATATCAAAAATGTTCAAAAATGAATAAATTTGTCAAAGTTTATCCAATATACCTTCCTTTTTAAATTATACTTCAATTATACTTTCTCTTATTATTATAAAAATGCAATCTATTTATTCTATAATTTCCTGCCTGTTACTTACTTTATTGTCTTTTCTGTAAGTCTTAGTAACCGTTTTCTCGCTTTCACAGTGCCTACTGACTTTACACAACCAGTTACGTCTGCCCTATTACTTTTATCTATTTAAAAATGGCGCCAAAATTACTAAAATGTTTCACGAAAAATAATCTTTTATTTTTTTACATTACATACTCTAAAAGAGGAAAACATGAAAATGTGGTTATTTTAGAATTTCAAGTTTTTTTTCAAAATACATTCATTAAAATTTTTGCTGGCCTATTCTACTTACCCCTAGCAACAATACACGGGCACTTTTGTTTCTTCAGCTATGTTGTTTTATCAGAAATGAGATAAGGATTTGGCCATTTTTTTCCAGTCTTTCAGCTGAGTATTATTACTTGTGAAATTATCTGTACATTCTTATCACGAGTAGCATAATAGTTAGAAATATTACGGGACTTATCTTTATGACGATAATTGATGTCGTCCGACATATGAACTCTGATTTCATTAAGCCTAATATTTACTTTTCTGAACATTATCAACCTAAACTTTTTTTTTTTGTAGTATTCGAAGTATGTACAGTGTTAATCCAATCCTTCGAACATTACAAAAGAAACACAAAGTGACAGAAACTCTGAATAGCTTCCCAAACACACTTGGATATAGACTGCCTCCCAGTGGCTCAGCGATAAGACTAATGACTTTTCTCGCTAAAAATTGAGTTTCGATATCCGTGTTGGGCAGAGAACAGATAGCCCATTGTGTACATTTGCGCTTAACAACAAACGGACAAACGATATAGACTTGGCGGGAGAGTTTTTAGGGGAAACCCCAAGTGATGCCTACCACGCGCATTTACCTGTCCTCTCTATCGAACGTGTAGAACAAGGGCAGTGTCCTCAAGCACTTCATGAATTATCAAGAATAATAAGTACATTACAGTTTCAGACACTTTATTTTTCGTTTGCTTTCTTTACTTCAATGAAGATTTGTTTATTCCAAGAACTTGTGAGTGAAAGTAAAAATTAATGTATAAAAACACGTCAACCACACTATATCTGCTATTTCCATTGCCGACGAGTTCTTTCGCACAGTATCAGGGCTCATCAGGCTGGCTAATGGTTGAGACGCTATTTGTATTTTGAAATTGCATGAACGACAACTGTCATGGTGTGGACTAGATTAAATTGATGAAGAGTATTTTTTATCAATTTTATATTAATTATTTATAAATGAAATATAGGGTAAGGATTAATAACGTGATTTTTAGCTGCTATTGCATGGCATATAAAACAAGATTTTCTTTTTTGTCTTGAATGTTTCATTTGAATTCCTGATACATCTTACATCGAGCAGTATAGGACCACAACACTTGTCATAAGTCGCAGTATAGGACCGCAACACTTGTTATAAGTCGCAGTATAGGATCCCAACACTTGTCATAAGTCGCAGTATAGGACCACAACACTTGTCATAAGTCGCAGTATAGGACCGCAACACTTGTCATAATCGCAGTATAGGACCACAACACTTGTCATAAGTCGCAGTATAGGATCGCAACACTTGTCATAAGTCGCAGTATAGGACCGCAACACTTGTCATAAGTCGCAGTGTAAGACCGTAACACTTGTCATAAGTCGCTAGGACCCCAACATTTGTCATAAGTCGCAGTATAGGAACCCCAACACTTGTCATAAGTCGCAGTATAGGAACCCAACACTTGTCATAAGTTGCAGTATAGGACCCCAACACTTGTCATAAGTCGCAGTATAGGATCCCAACACTTGTCATAAGTTGCAGTATAGGACCCAACACTTGTAATAAGTCGCTTCTATATCTTGACAAATAAGGAAATGAGATTTGGAGCTTTTGTGAGGGAACAGGATGCCACTTCTGGCAAGTTTTTTTTGTTGTTGTTGTTGTTGTTATATGTCTATGTGTGTGTTGTCACTATAACATCCCTATAAAATTTTCATGTTGTAATATGGATTGTGATTTGAAAGAAATGTTCTGTTCACATCTTGCAAGACTTGGCTGGTGTTGTCGAATTTATTTATATATTCTTTATGAGATTTCACCTCTTGAGTTCAGAAGACTGAGTAGCACAAACCTTAAGCTTTTCAAGAATCAACGATCGAGAACTTGTTACTTTCAATCTAATCATCTATTAGTCAAAACTACCCAAAACATGGATAGGAAAAACAAAGAAACACCAGAGAAATTCGTTATTAAAGGTAGTATTCGTTTAATTATGTATTTTTGTTAATTTATCGAATGACGAGGACGAAAAATTCAAGAAATTATTACGCTATTTTTTTTCAATAGAAGCGATCATGTGTGCGGTAATAGCAACATATAGAAATGGTCTAATATGACCTGCAGCAAATACAACAACCAACCATTCTCTTATAAAATAACACTCAGTTGTAATACAAAGCTATAACTTGAGACTAATGCGTCTAGACGTAATTTGACGCACCTACTTCGACTTTCTGTAAGCTGAACGATGATTTTTATATAGTTTTGTTAACTCTCTCTCTCGTGTTATTTCATCTTCAGTTAACCCACTTCAAATAAGTAACATTTGTTACTGCTTAATCGTGGTTTGATAATATAAACGGATGTGATAAATTAAGATATGTTTTTCAACCTGTAAAATAGTGATACAAACTTCGTTTGTTGTTATCTTTTCGATATTCTAACGTCATTAAACAAGCTTCAGGGCTAAAATGTGATATTTAACATGTCCTTTGTATCAAAATATTCAACACATATTTCTTCCTTGATTATTAAAACAGAAGTAATATAATATTTACCTTCGTGATACCAGTACAAGTTGAAGAAGTAAAACATTAAATCAAATAAAGCTTAGACCTAATTATTTATTCACTATTGATGCCGGTTGTTAAATGAATCCTTAAAAATCATATTAATTTAAGTCATTTATATAAGACTGCGGAAAATATGTTTCAAAGTTGTGAAATCGACATCAAGTGAGAAGTAATAAAACAGCAGTTGTTTAAAATGCAAGCCTCTGATTGGTTTGTTATGAATTTCGCGCAAAGCTACAAGGGGGCTATCTGCGCTAGCAGTCCCTAATTTAGCAGTGTAAGACTAGAGGGAAGGCAGCTAGCTAGTCATCACCACCCATCGCCAACTCTTCGGCTACTCTTTTACCAACGAATAGTGGGATTGCCCGTCACGTTATAACGCCTTCATGGCTGAAAGAGCGAGCATGTTCTACAACGCTAGAATCCGGGTTTCGATACCCGTGGTGGGCAGAGCACAGATAACCCATTGTGTAGCTTTGTGCTTAATTACAAACAAACAGACAAGGATGAATAAATATTACAGCTATTGAAAGCTTTAGCTTAACTCTGTTAAAGTCCCCCAGAGAGACAATTACAAGTCAACAGATTTACAATGCGAAATTCCAGGGTTTGATTCCCCCGCAGTGGACACAGCAGATAGCCAACGTGGCTTTGTTCTAAGATAAACAAACAAAGCTCTTAAAATTTACGTAGCGCAAAAAAAAAAAACGTAGGGCAAGGTTGGTAGCATACTTTTTCTTTGGCAAACATTTTCACGTAGCCATGATAATATTTTACATTTATGTTCAAAGCACGCATCCAGAGAAAAGTTCTCATGCGAAAAAAAACAATACGGGGAATACCGCACTGGGAAAAACCGTTCAAACATATGCGGTGTGTCGTACTTGAGGGCTGGCGGGTTGATAACATTCCTAGTACAAGTTCCTGGGTCGAAAAAGTCATAATTGCGCTTGATCTTTCACCCATAAAAAGTTCTGTCGATGTCAGAAATACCTTTTAAGACAGTTATCACTACGGTAATAATAATCTTCGTGATATGTTTTTGTAATGACACTTTGTCATGTTTCGGTATCAAGTGAAAATTACAAGCACAGAAATCCTATATTTCATGCATCCTGTAAGCCACCACAAATGTTTGGTTTAGGATATATATTATATTATGCACGTCAAATTGGGGCTAATAGTAATTTAACCGTTTTATTTACTCTGTAAAAAAAAAAATGAAGTATCCAAGACCCACAAAATACGTCTTATGCAGGAAAAATTAATCCTAGACGTTCTAGGAAAAAAAAAAGTAATGTAGTTGACTCCACGGTACACTTATGGGGGAAACTGTAGTGTTACATTTACCATTATAATTTGTTTTTGCGCGTCTTTCTATTTTTCTCCATCTTTCATCCATCTCATATGTACCTGGATATGAAGTGACAGTGTATAGATGTGAAGCGTTTGCGAAGGAACGGGATGCTACTTCTTGCAATGCCCTATTGAATCCACTTCCTGTCCACTGTCGTAACTATAACATCCCTTTAAAATTTTCATAACGTAATATGAATCGTAATTTGAAATAAATTTCCACCTCTTGCAAGACTTGGCTGGTGTTGTCAATTATATTTTATGTTTCTTCCTTTTTGTGTGATTTTACATGCAGAAGATTGACTAGCTACTCTTTTACCAACGAATAGTGAGATTGACCGTCACATTATAACGCCCCCATGGCTGAAATGGCGAGCATGTTTGGTGGGACGGGGATTCGAACCCGCGACCCTCAGATTGCGAGTCAAGCGCCCTAACCACCTGGCCATGTCGGGCCTGGAATCAACAATCCAGATCTTGGAACTTTCAATCCAATCATTTATTAGTAAAAACTGCCCAAAACATTAGTTGAAGAAAAAACTAGAGAAATTCGTTATCAAAGTCAGAATTCCTCCAAAGAATGATATTTTATATATAATGAAGAAGACAAAGAATTCAACAAATTATTACGCCACATCTTTAGTACAAGAAGTCACGTACGCGTTAATAGCAACATTTAGAAATGGTGTAATATGACCTGCATCAAGTACAACAACCAACCATTATCTTATAAAATAACATTCAGTTGTTACACAAAGTTATAACTTAGCTTGAGAGTAATGAATGAGTCTAGACATAACTCGACACACCTACTTCGGCTCTCGATAAGCTGAACGTTACTTTTTATTAAAAAAACAGCCGTAAGACATCATGTTTAAAATTACAGTTGTTTTATTTAAATCGTAAAGTTAATTCAAATCATTTTAAAATCTTGGTATAATAAATGAGCTTTTGTACCTGTTGTTTCAATCTTTGCCAGTTTTTAGCACAAGACAAGGGCTTAAAAAGGCTTGGATCCCAGTTTTTAGCATAAGACAAGAGCTTAGAAAGGTTTGAATACATTGTTTGTTTGGCCCATTCATCTTGAGTAGGTCAATTTATAGGAGTTCCATTTGTAAAAAAATGATAATGATAATTATGCTAGCCTAAGCCGGTCCGAAATAAACAAATCAAACATAGCCTAAGGCATTGCATTTTATTCATATAAAATTGTTTATTGTATTGTCTAACCACTAGGTGTCCTATCACAATATAGTGTTTGAAAGGGCAGGGGTGAAATTTCATAGATCAAACCTTGTATTACACCTCTCTCACATCCTGAATTTCATAAAAGATAACCAGCATATTTTACAGATAGTAAAGTCGTGTTGTTTGTTTGTTTTTAATTATGCACAAAGCTACACAAGGGCTATCTGTGCTCTGCCCACCACGGGTATCGAAACCCGGTTTCTAGCGTTGTAAGTCCGCAGACATACCGCTGTGTCACTAGGGGGCAGTAAAGTCGTGTTAAAAAAAAGCTTGAGAAATTAATTCATAATTCATATCTGGTTAAATCTGTACGCTGATTGTACTATATAATATTTATTTCTATGTTCAAATTTTAAAAAAATGTTTGTCTTCACTATCTTAATGCGATTAGTAACTTGGTAGCAAAGGGTCATATAAAGTGTTTGTTTTTTTAATTAGTGTTATTTTCATATATGTTAACATAGCAGTGTTTGTTCCAGAACTGCCAGTTGCCATCTGGTGGTGCAGCAGTGAGTATGAAGGCATATTTTGTTTGTTTTAGTCTTTAGAACAAAGCCACATTGGGCTATTTGCTGTGGCCACCATGTGGAATCGAGCCCTGAATTTTAGCATTGTAAGTCCTTAAATTTACCATTGTCCTACCGGGGGGGGGGGGGACATGTGTGGGCTTATAACGCTAAATATTGGGTTTCAATACCTGCGATGGGCACAGCACGTATAGCCCATTGTGTAACTGTGTGTATAATAACGAAACAATCAAACAAACCTAACGCCGTTATACACGCCGAAATATGAACTGTAGTCATATGTTCATATTTGAAATATACTTTAGTAATAAATAGACTTAAATGACAGTATATAATTTTGTTGCTAACGTTACCTGGATTTGGGTGGGATTTTAATTGCTATTCGAACGTCCGTTTCCTTTTTCACTCTTACGTAAGCACACGGAGTCGTAAACCTTGACGCGTGGGTTTGTCTGCTAGAAATAACATCAAAAGGTGAAGGGTCAGGATAAAAAAGCAGCAAGTTTCGATCTTTGTTTAAAGCTACCAGACTGGATAGTGTTTAACAACTCAGTTCGGATATTAACATTCAAATGTTATCCATTAAACATACCTAGAGTTATTCGGATTTTGCATTAAAGTAGTCAAGCCAGGATTTTTTTTTTATTCCACGGCTTACAAAACTACAGCTTGTATTTGTTATGAAAGTTTTATTTCAGTTCTTTAATCGGATTGTCTAGGTCACCAAGCAGCTGCCATAAGTCAGCCACTTCTGTTTCAGTCCTTTAATCGGGTTGTCTAGGTCACCAAGCAGCTGCCATTAGTCAGCCACTTCTGTATCAGTCCTTTAACCGGGTTGTTTAGGTGACCAAGCAGCTGCCATAAGTCAGCCACTTTTGTTTCAGTCCTTTAATCGGGTTGTCTAGGTCACCAAGCAGCTGCCATAAGTCAGCCACTTCTGTTTCAGTCCTTTAATCGGGTTGTCTAGGTCACCAAGCAGCTGCCATAAGTCAGCCACTTCTGTTGCAGTCCTTTAATCGGGTTGTCTAGGTCACCAAGCAGCTGCCATAAGTCAGCCACTTCTGTTGCAGTCCTTTAATCGGGTTGTTTAGGTCCCCAAGCAGCTGTCATAAGTCAACCACTTCTGTTGCAGTCCTTTAATCGGGTTGTCTGGGTCACCAAGCAGCTGCCATAAGTCAGCCACTTCTGTTGCAGTCCTTTAATCGGGTTGTCTAGGTCACCAAGCAGCTGCCATAAGTCAGCCACTTCTGTAATTTGACAAATAATGAAATGAAAATACTTTTTTTTATCTTAGTAACTCTTTTAGAAACTTTATTTATATATTTATATAATACCTGACAAAACAAGTAACAACAAGATCGATGAAACTGTTCTTATTGTGTGATTTTATGTGGCTTTTTCGAAGGATATATATATATGTATGCATACGGAGCGTACTCACGAGCCCAGCGCATGAAATGGGATGATTATATAATAGCGTGGTCTTGCATAAGCAACATCTGTTTTACAACGAGGAATTTGAACAAAATCAGTTCAGACAAGTTTGTTTTCCTTTTGTTTTCTTACTCTGAGAGATTTAGGGCTTATTCTTTGTAATCTATTTTAAGGTAAACTTAAAGAAGCGTTCAGGAAAACATCAAATTGAAAGCATTCCCTAAAACATTATTGAATTTCAATAGTTAAGCCTTACACTATACATTAACGTTTCATTCAATACAAATGTCAATATAAGGGAAAGTGTGAATATTTATATAAAGTAAAAAGTACAATATATTCTTTCACTGGAGTTTTGAGTAAAGCAAAAAAATAGTATCAGAATTTAGAACAAGTCTAAGTATCATTGCAGTCTCTTCATTCCAGCATAATTGAAGAGAGTCGTAGAGAAAAGGAGGAAGGAACAGCACCATGATGTAATATGGATCTTGAAGTTTAACACCAGTTCTGTTAGAAACTCACATGTGTTCCCAGGTGCGTATTTGTAAATGACGAGAAATCTTGCCTACGTAGGTGGCTTTAAAGCTACCACTTGTACATTTATATACGACCTTTGAACGTAAAAGTGAAGATAAATTGTCTTTAGTTCTAAAAACATTAGTGATTCGAAGTGACGAAAATACGGAGTTTAATCTGGGGGTGTAAGAATAAGTTAAAACTCAACTCAACAAGCTACTCAGATTCTTATACTCCCATATTAAACTCCGTATTGTATCCAAATCTTCACTTCATATCAGTAGCTTCTTTAGAACTAAAGACACTTTATCTTCACTTTTACGTTCAAAGGTCGTGTATAAATGTGCATGTGGTAGCTGTAAAGCCACGTACATAGGCAAGACTTCTCGTCATTTACAAATATACGCCTTGGAACAAATGGGAGTTTCAAACAGAACTGGACTTAAACTTCAAACTCAACCTAATTCTCCTATATATTCTCACAACATGGGATATACTGTGAGCAATAAAATGGGAACCCAATTAAGGCAAGAAATGCAAAGGAAAGAAGACAGCACATTATAAAAAATATGAGGTTTGCGAATAACAGTGAAATGAAGGTAACTAATAGTCCAAAGGAAGGAAAGGAATGCGAAAACAAAAGAAATAACGCATGATATACACGTGGGGAATGAAGTAATTGATCCCTATATCCAGTTTCACAATGATACTTTTAGTCAATCCCGATTATCCGGAGTTTCAAAACAAATTTCTAGTGCACTTCCAGGGAATAGTGGATATCTAAAAATTTGATTTTAGTAATAATTTGGAAGATAACTACTTAACTATTTCTCAGCTGTTATAAAAAAAGTAACACAGATATACCACGACTAACACCACAAGGTAATATAGCAGTAACTCCAATCTAACAGCGAGTTAAAAAGGAAGTTTAGCAACGGGTTACTATATTTCATCATTTCGTTTTCTTAAAAAAATGACCTAAACTATATATATAGCTTTATTATCACCGATCCTTATCTTACTCCATTTTAAAGAAATCATGCCAACTTCATTTCATTAGCCAGTGGCTTACTTTTATAGTTCCTCGGTAGCTCAGCGGTAAGTTTAGGGATTTACAGCACAAAAATCCGGGGTTCGACTCCCCCCGGTGGACAGAGTTCAGATAGTCCATTGTGTAACCTTACACTAAAAAAAAAAACTCAAATGACTTATTTTCATGCTCTTCATCGGTGGCTCAGTCCGAATGCTTATAGCACTAAAAATCGGATTTCGGGCAGATTGTGGGCAGAGCAAAGAGAACCTGTGGTGTAACTTTGTGCTTAGCCATAACGAAAATGCTTTTATAAAATATATCCTTTTATATATATATATATTGGTATATAAATGTGTAGAATCTTCTCATCCCTATCTTTCTTGTATGTTCATTATACGTGTTTCAGGGATCTACTGCTTGGCCATATGTATACATATAGTTACATCTAGGATAACTAAATTCATACAGTACTACTTTTTATCATTTTAATGGCGATATGTTGCCAGGAGAATATATAAATCATTTAAATATACTCCTTACGGCAATGCGTATGAGTACATAAACCCCCTATGAGTTAATCTGTTTAACTCTAGAATACGTTTGTCCATGTAAGTCAAAACTATAGTTATTTTAAGTTCTTATAAAATCAAAGTCAGTCTTCTTACTTCGATGTGTGCAGCACTGTACATTTACTTTGTAATGAATAACCTTTGATGACGTTACTGTATAATTAAGTACGACAGTGGAATGGCTGATAAAAGTATTACGCCCGAACACTTAGTTTGTTTGTTTTTGTCCTAATTGATAATAACAGATATACAATACTTATATCTCAGGGTTTAGCGCCAGTTTTAAATATATAAAAAAGTACATTTACTATATAAAAAAACAAAACAATGACAGTTTCAATTACTCTATCTCCCGTTCCATTAAGGTGGATTATTTACACTTACAGGCATACGTGTTTACTATATAAAAAAAAAAAACAATGACAGTTTCAATTACTCTATCTCCCGTTCCATTAAGGTGGATTATTTACACTTACAGGCATACGTGTTTACTAT
>NW_013666563.1:303013-304458 GCF_000517525.1 Limulus polyphemus | reverse complement strand
TTACTATATAAAAAAACAAAACAATGACAGTTTCAATTACTCTATCTCCCGTTCCATTAAGGTGGATTATTTACACTTACAGGCATACGTGTTTACTATATAAAAAAACAAAACAATGACAGTTTCAATTACTCTATCTCCCGTTCCATTAAGGTGGATTATTTACACTTACAGGCATACGTGTTTATTGGTATGCCTTTAGACCATACATATAGCTTTTAAAACAAGTTGTATTCATGAACAAATACATTTTAATGCTACACACTAAAACTAAGTATGTATATGTACTAGAGTTTGACGTCACAGTTTTAAATACGATAACTGCATTTCCTATCATTTCCTATATGAGGAAACGATCCTAGTGCTACTTCTACTATATTTCCTATTCCGCTTATATCTGAGTGACCACTAACATTGTAAACACGTAAAAAGTTAGGTTTTGTTCGTGTAATTGTTGTTAAGCGTAAAGCTACACAATGGGCTATTTGTGCTGTGCTTACCACGGGTCTCGAACCCCGATTTTTAGCGTCATAAGCCCTCAAACTTACCGCTGAGCCACTGAAATGCATACAGTTACAGGGATACGTTTTTTTTAGACAGTAATTTTTAAAATAACTTGTATTCAACAAAACGTTTTAGGTGTAAAATAACTCCATAAAAACACTTTTTTGTAATATAGTGACATACCAGTTAGTTAGAAACTTGAGCGCGTCTGAAAGATCTTTCTAGAAAAAAAAAGCGACTGGCGGTAACTTTGGAAAGCAACGTCAACTGATCGCTAGATGTATGTTTTTCTGATTTTTATTCTCTATACAATCAAATTATCTTTTTTTAAATATCTTAGATAATCTACGAAGACTTCCTGTTTTTAACAAACACTAATACAGTATCCTCAGTTCACTTCACGCGCGTACATGTAACGTAGCATTATAAAGAAAGATGGTGGCTCGGACGAAAATCTTTTCTTCGTAGCATCGAAAGTTTCAGGATGCATTAACTTTACAATCAGTGAAAACCGAAAACACGATGTGTGAATATAATTCAGCGTGAAATGTGAATTTAGGGGGGGGGAGATTTTATACAAGAAGTGTAGAAAAGAGGGCTGGAGACATATGTGTGAGTGTGTGTATATATATATATAATTTTTCAAATAAACAGTATTACATTAAAGCGTACAAGCGATCATTCAGCACTGTATAGCTCTGACGAAATTATAATATAACCTACAATTTATTTATTGTACATGTAGTTGTACGCGCCAACAAAGTTCTAATATAACAATGTAAAATTATACTGTTTCTACGAAAGGTATCATTTTAAAGTGAAAATGTCTGCGGTTTTTGTTCCCAAAAGCATTGTGGATATTCCGTCTATCAGACATAAACAAAACAGCAGATGTATAGCTAGTCAGCATGTAACCGAAAAAAAAGGGGATTAGGATGTAG
>NW_013666563.1:295867-302577 GCF_000517525.1 Limulus polyphemus | reverse complement strand
TTATATATATATATTTATATATATATATTTATATATATATATAGACACACACACACACATTGTGTGTATATGCTATATTAAGTTGATCAGGGTTCTTTGTTTTGTTTTTCGTTATTGGTTTATTTTTCTGTCTAATGCAAAGATAATAAAGTTATAAACAGACATTTTTAATCTGTAGTTTCTTTATGCGATTTAGTTCCTAAGTTACAGAAAAATTAAATAGTGAATATTTCCAGGTATGATATGTTTAATATCTATATATATTTGGTTCACATCAAATTCCCGACTATTCAAAAGCGCAATGCTGTCAGTGTATTTATGGCTGAATAATAAGAATAATAATAATAACTTTCTGGTGATCGGTACTCTGTATCGAGTTAAACGATGTAGAACTGAAGCATATAAAAGTTTGAAGAACAACACTCTCAAGCCAATCCGCCCTTTTCTACAAAGTGTAGGTATCTTTCTGACCCCAAAATAAGCTGAGTATAAAGCTGGGCATATCTCCTGGTACTGTTAGCAATATAGGAAATAAGGATTTGAAAATTATTTAGGCTCACAAGTTTCCAGCCACAACTCGAGATCTAAGGCTATTTTCATAAGGAAGGTGGCAGAAGGAATTGGAATTACAGCAAACTCATTCATCACGTACCTGCCACGTCACCCGATAGACTGGTGTACATTTGGTCTGCTTAGATGTTGTTTTTGAATACCAATATCCACATATAGTGGGGAGTTTGTAGAAGGCTTGTTAAAATATATAATTTTAAGTTTGCAGAAGCTTGTTAAAATAGAAATAACCATGTCAAGTCGTAGCGTGTAACTAAGACCATCAGAAGGAGCGCCATCGACAAGAAAGGACAAAGTTAAAAGGCAGCACAGGACGTGAAACATTGTTCTTATAACCTTCAGTGTTAATAAAATAGCGGAATAATAATTGTAGATTTCTTTGTGATATTTTACATTAACTACATCTATCATAAAAAAGTTCCTGCTAAAAGAATCGGAACAACATTACCTGTACTAACAAAGGAACCCGCGACGTTTATTTCTTTGGCTTCACGTGGATGGCGGGAATGCGTCCGTTTGGGGTGGGGAGGAGAGAACTTAAAGGGCTCTTAAACTCGTGCAAATGAATAGAGTAGGGGGTTTTAGAATAACTATAAAATATATCGAAGAACCCTTTTAAAGTCATGGTGATCAAGGATCGAAAAGTTGGAAAATTATCGCCACCTGCAAACAGACATGCAGACACAAACCACTTTATAGTTAGATATACAACCAAAGATGTCTGAAACTCAGATGCAAACATCCAAAACATTTATTCCTAAAATCCTAGAAAAAAAAAAAAAAGATTTACTATAATTTCAAATTAATTTAAGACTCATGTTTTCCTAGATGTCACTGTTGAGTTTGTTGGGTCGATAAATTATTTTAAATTAACTAGTTTTGTTTAAAGTTGAATTTATTAACAAGTTACATGTATATATTTTTCTAAGCAGGGAAATCGTAAGTTAAACAGCACCCGATCCTTACGTGAAGTTAGGATTTAGGTAAAGTCGTTCGTTATTTTTGAACTATTGAAAGGAAGGAAACCAGCCAGCAGCACCCTTCACCACAAGGAGTTTTGTCTGTCGTTTTGAATCGAATGACAGAGTTGACTATTAGTTTTCTAATATGCCTATGGCTAAAAGTGCGGAATGCCTTCAGCGAAATCGCATCTGGAACTTCGAGCCAATCGATCTACAACCCAACACATTAAACATTAAGTTACGTCAGGTCCTTAAAACGGGTCTTAGTCTGTCCAATTTTAAAGCAAAATTGTAATTAGATACTTTTTAAACAAAACACATGAAGTGATCAGTATTGTCTCTATTTAATTCCTATGAATATCATTAAATAATTAATGTGCTTGTTTTCTATCTCTAAATACCTTAAAATAGAAATAAAAAAATTACCAAGGCGCACTTCTTGGCCTGCCTTGCTTTTCCTAAACCTAACACCATAGTGTGCTTTACCTTGTTCTAACTCGCCCATATTTTCAAATTGCAGCATGGTTGATTACGGCTTACATTCTCGGTTGTTTCGTATTTTGTCAACTATAGTTAGAATCTTGAAACACGTAAACCTTTCCTATCAAAACTATCAGTGGATTCTAAGAAGTTTGGAGAAACATTTTCACCCCTTCATTTGTTCTTAAAGTTAAAATCGTCAGCAAAATAAGGACGTGGGCGGTGTTTCTTGTCTGAATAAATCACACGTTATACGTGTATGTTTACAGTAACCACTTTACCTGGAAATCAGTAGGAAAACGGGACCTAGTTTCTCCGAAACACTTACCGTTTACTAATCGCTACATTGCGATTACGCGACGTTAAAAGGCGCAACAAAGTGCATAAAACTGGAGAATGGCCTTCAAAATTGTACGTGTTTCTCCGAATCCGACCCTGGCTTTGGAACTTGGATCGGTATGGTTAGAACTATAGGCGAAGATTTTGTTTCAAAAGTGAGGGGGCGGGGGGACATTCCATGAAAATGAGGTATAAAAGAAGGTATTCTCTAAAAATAATAATAAGAGGGTTCTTTTCTGTTTTATTCTTTTTCCCGTTTTATTTTATATTAACCCAAAATATTTACTGAATAGCAGTTATGTCAGTATTACAGTCTTTTAAAACTTTCAAGGGTCTAGTTGCACACTTTCAACACAACCAGTTTGCCAAATTACACTTTGCACATCATTTAGGTATCAATACAAGTTATAAAAGAGTAACAACACTTACGCCGGTAATACTTAAAGTAACTCGAGGAAAACAAAATACATCAAATTGCCAATTTGATGGTCATACAGTCTAAACTTTAGTTTAAAATGTTAGCCTGTTAAAATATGTTAAAAAATAGCAGGAACGAAACTGTGTTACTGTTAGTCCGTGATTAAAAGTAAGAATTATATAAAACAAGTTTAATATATTATCTGTACCTCTCTGTTATAGCATATATCTTGGTTGTTGAAGCAGACGAAATTTCAATGTTTTAATTCCTCATTTCCTACAACTTCTACAAATATTACTTTTATGACCTGGAGTTGCACAGTATGTCAATATCAAGAATGGCCCCCTTGTTCTTATAGTAAAAAAAAAACATAACTGTACTTGCCTTTACAAGCCAAAACGTTACAATGCAATTTTGACAAGGCCTCCAATTTTCTTTCGCCATAGCTTAACCTACTGTATAGTTAACTTTCAAATTGTCTTTGCCAACTATTAGATAAAAAGAACTCCATTGTTGTTCTAATCTCTAAAGAACAGATTCGAAAATATTCCTACGCTGTTCATTTGGAGGAATAAGTTGCTGGTAGAGTGTTTCCTTTACCAAGTGATCAAGTTGCGCTTGATGAATGTGGCAAATGGCTACATTGTTTGGGCGACTTTGTTGCTAGGTCTTCAGCCTTCTACGAGCACTGAAGCTTCTCTCAGCTTCAGCAGAGGAGACAGGGACAACTAACAGTAATCTCACAAAGGCCTCAACCTGATCAAAAAGGCAGGTCACGGACTCCATGTTCCTCAATATTTTTGCAGCTTCAG
Source organism: Limulus polyphemus (assembly GCF_000517525.1). Taxonomy (NCBI): domain Eukaryota; kingdom Metazoa; phylum Arthropoda; class Merostomata; order Xiphosura; family Limulidae; genus Limulus; species Limulus polyphemus. Next base: position 298,996 of record NW_013666563.1, on the reverse strand, counting down.
TGCCGGAATTGTAGGTGTATGTTGAGATGAACATGGTATATGTAATGACTTTTTGGTTAACTCTGGGCATTGGTCCACAACAATGTCAATCTCTCTTGTGAGAAATTTCTCCGATTTTTCAAGAGTCTGCAGGCCTCTTTGGTTACTTAGGGTATTGGTCCACAATATTGTCAGTCTCTCTAGTGAGAACTTTTTCTAATTTTTCAAGAGTCTGCATGCCTGCCTCTCTGGTCAACTCTAGGTATTGGTCCACAACATTGTCAGTCTCTCCAGTGAGAACTTTCTCCAATTTTTCAAGAGTCTGCAGGCCTCTCTGGTCAAAATTCTCTCAGAACCACACATCTGCAGTGTCTAACAGCTTGTAGTACTCAGTTCTGCAGTACTCTCCAAAGGAGATGTTAGTTTATGTGCAACAGCCTCACCACTAAAGCACATGGGTGGCTTCTCATGTATGACATTTGAATTGGTTGGATATTCAAGGAGTTGATTAATCCTGTTGCTTTATCGTATACTTTGCTAAAGCTCTCCTCTGTTCTATTTTTCTTGAAGAGAGGTTTTGACACATTCCACTGCAGCAAGCATTCCGACAATGGTTTGTGCTCTCTTTTGCAAAAAGATGTTCAGACACTACAATTCCTCTATCACTTCAGTGGCTAGAATTAGCCCTAAGACCGTTTTTTCTTCTAAAATTTTTCTCAAAGTCTATTTGCTTTAGTTGCTGAATCTAATGCAATAGATAAAGCCGTCTCTTCCAAACTAAGCAATACTGGCTTGTGCTAGTTGAGTACTGACCGAATGGCTGGTACAAACGGTCCACTTTATGAATCATATCAGTTTCAAAGTAGTCTAGGATTACCGAACATTACCTTGAATTTTTCTGATTCTCCAAATAAGCGTCCTAACTCGTGAACCCACTGCAAAAAAAATCTCAAACCACAGGAAATGCTGTAAAAGCTGTCTGAGTAATGTGATTTACACAATGAGAACCACATTGGACATAAAAATCTAGTGGCTGTTCTTTTATAAGAAAAGCCTCTGCACCAGAGTTTTGGCCTGACATACTTGCAGCACCATTGTATGTTTACCCTCATATACCAGAAAGTGGTAGATTGAGGTTCAGTAAAACATCAGTGGCAACCTTGGATATTGAAAGAATATTGTTGTCGAAGAAATTTCACAGAGATCCATAAATTTTACATGTGGCATCAGATTCTGATCCACATAGCAGGGGCAGATTGACCTTTTGTTCAGTACCAGATCTATCTTGTGTTACATCAATGATCACAGCAATGATTGCAGCAGTGTCATAGAACTGACTTGCTTTGCAATATATTTCACAACGGAGTTGCCCATTAAACTCAGGATTTCATATCCAATTTTAGAACAGGTATAATCCTGATTATATGTCAACCAAATACAGAGTTTGCGATCATCCTCTGACCTCAGTTTTTTCAACAGTTGGATTACATTCCCTTTCTTTTCCTCATGACCTTGCCGTGCCAAAAACTGAATTGTGCTTACAATCAGAAAAAAAAAATAATCCAAAGTTTTCGATAGTTGGTAATCTTGTTGGAAGCTAGCTGACAAAAATTGACCTTAAAAGTTTATCTAATTATCTGTTCTAATTATACTTAGCAAATTACACGTACATCACCACTGCTATTTCAACAATGCTTAGGTAAGTAGAACAATGTAAATAGTCTTTGGTTGACACGTCAGCAAAAGAGCATTTACCTTCAAAAATATTTAGATTAATATAAACCAAAAATAGGCAAACAGAAAATCTGAAATTGTAAGTTTAGCGCCATCTGTCGAGGAGTAACAAAACCTGAAAATATCCTTGGCAAAACACTATTTGAAGATTATTTTTTAAAAAGCTACAAAACTTAAAATCTACTATAGCGCTTCAGTACTGTGATGCGAGTTAAGAATATTTAGACATCAAATTCTGCATAGTTTTCAAAAAAATACAGGGCAGATATTTTTTTAAATTAAGAAAAATGTCTAAATCAACAATTATATTTCACCTTTGACGTTTTAATAGGCTGCGCTAATATTCAAATTCTCATAAAACCTTGAAGTTTAGTTGATATTATAACTGCGCTGATTATGTATTCTGTATGTAAATTGTAAAAATCATCAACGTAGGTAAGTATTTGTTTCGAATCAACTGAAGCTCTATCAAACATTAAAAGTACAAACAAATATTTAAATACGCCTCTCATTCAAGCTCGTACTTCTTTTCAATCGCTACGTAAACTTTAAGTAATATTAATAGAATCAAAATATTAAATAGTTCTCCCACATCAGGGGGTCTCTTTTCGAAACAAGATGCATTTGTCCGTATTTTTTTGGTGTAGGTTAGGTTAGGTCTTTTCTATTTTGATAAAATCATTATAGCGTATGACCGTTATAATTTGAACCTGTACATAAACAATTATTTATTTTTTATTGATCTTTCGCATGTTTTTATTATTGGAGAATATCTTTCACTGGAACTTCTAGCTGCATTTTAATATTTGTTTTTGAATTTCGCGCAAAGCTACACCAGGGCTATCTGCGCTAGTCGTTCCTAATTTAGCAGTGTAAGACTAGAGGGAAGGCAGCTAGTTATCAACACCCACCTTCAACTCTTGGGCTACTATTTTACCAATGAATAGTAAGATTAACCGTCTCATTATAACGCCCCACGGCTGAAAGGGCAAGCATGTTTGGTAGAATGGAGATTCGAACCAGCTACCCGCAGATTGCGAGTCGAGCTCCCTAACCACCTGCCCATGCCGGGCCTTTAATATTCTACGAAATGTGTGAACTGTTTTAAAATGATCATTTCGGAAACATTAAAAGCTAAAGAATTCTACACAGTAACTTTTTCTTTTGCTTGTTTTTCTTTTAATGCAAAGCTACATAATGGACTATCTGCACACTCTCTACAAAGGGGATTTGAATTCTATATTTTAGCGTTGTATGTCCAAAACCTCCCGCTGACTCATCGGGACACTAGAGAGTAGCTATCGCGTCATTGGAAAATAATTTTGTCCCTTATTTCAGGGCATGTTAAAAGTATAACTTGATTCGTTTTGTTTGTTTTGTTTTGAATTTCGCGCAAAGCTACACGACGGCTATCTG
>NW_013666563.1:289383-295455 GCF_000517525.1 Limulus polyphemus | reverse complement strand
CTCTTGGGCTACTCTTTTACCAAAGAATAGTGGGATTGACCTCACATTATAACGCCCCTACGGCTAAAAGGGCGAGTATGTTTGGTGGGACGGGAATTCGAACCCGCGACCCTCAGATTGCGAGTCGAGCGCCCTAACCACCTGGCCATGCCGGGCCCTAAGAGTGAGAGGGGACCGCTTTTAGTTTTTTGCAAAACTATAAGGTGAAAGGACGTTCAGATACGCAAGTATTGGTTAGGCCAAGCAAACTACATTAGCAGTTTCCAGTTAAAGTTTTCAAAAGAAATATACAAGTGGACGGTTATCATTCATTATTCATTGCCAACTTTTAAGCATAAATTTGCTAAATTTTATGAAATTCTCTTAATTAAAGAGCGTTTTGCGTCGCGTGATATTTGCTTTGGCAATTAGCGTAAATAATGATGCTTGATGCGGTACAGTGGTCGTACAGAGTGCATGCGGTTGATGACAAGAATCTGTTAATCTAGATTCTATGACGTTACTATAAAATAAGTTATTAACACTGTTTTAGAAAGGAAAAGCTACCACCATATATTTTCAAGAATCTGATTGGTTCTGTAAAGTATAGGTGTATTCCGAATAATAGGGTTGCGATCCTAAACCTAATGTTAGTTACTATCGAGTGTCACTTTCTTACTTGCTTGTTTGTTTGTTTGTTTTTAATTATGCACAAAGCTACATAAGGGCTATCTGTGCTCTGCCCACCACGGGTATCGAAACCCGGTTTTTAGCGTTGTAAGTCCGCAGACATACCGCTGTGCCACTGGGGGGGCTTCTTACTTGCTGTGATTTGTTGGTGCTATTGACAAAAAAGGTAAAGCCAAAAAAGGATTGAGCGTGCAACTTAAAGAAATGAAATTAAAATTGGCGGACAAACTGGTAGCTACACTTATAGCATTTATAATAATTTTACAGCAAATATTCATTCATTAGTTAGCTAGGCCGCGTATTTTGTTTCACCAACCATCATGCTTCAAATTGAACAAAAAACGCGGTCTGGCTAACTAATGAATGAATATTTGCTGTAAAATTCTTATCAATGCTATAAGTGTAGCTACCAATTTGGCTGACAATTTTGATTTCATTCCTTTAAGTCGCACAATCAATCCTTTTTTGGCCGCACCTTTTTTTTTTCAGATATAAGGTGTTTTTAATTAGACAAGCTGTGTCTATAATACTTAGTAATATTAGAGAGAGAAAAACAAGAGGAAATCCTCAATAACTAACCGCGCAATTTTAAATTATTTTACGCAGGATTAGAGTAAATTAATCTATGAGACCTTTTTTTTTCCTATTTATTAGCTATATTTTGTGCGCCAGCAATACCAAGCGTGGGGCGCGCGTATAACCCGATTCGATTTTATTACTCATCAGGATCTCTACCAGCCTACAGTCAAATTGATATTCCTTTGGGTAGGATTAGAGTAAATTAAACTATGAGGCCTTGGGCGTGGTTAAATACATCAATCGAAAGGGTTTGACCTCCTGAGTCGAAAACTGTAATTAGATCTCAAATCGGTCAATAGATGACGGAGCTATGAGCCTAAACTTTGTACTTGAAAGAAAAAAAAACTCAGATCCATTCAATGAGCCGTTATGCTGCGGCTAATAAAGCTTTGCTAGTCGTAAGATCTACAAATTAAATGCATAACAGTTCTGCATCACACAAAGTATTTCAGAGTTCTTATTCAAACACTCTTCATTCTTTCTCCATGAATTAAATACATTTTTAGTTTAAGAGTATTTTTAAAGCAAGTGGGAATACTTATGCATATATATATATATATTGTTAAAAAAAGATACTTTTTTAAGATTTGATATTCCATAGTTTGTTTTTGAGAACAGAACCAAATCCTTCCAAGACGTCCCTCAGTGTGACAGTGGTAAGTTTACAGATTTACAACACTAAAATCCGTGGTTCGATTCCCCGCGGTGAACACAGAAGATAGCTAACTGTGGCTTTCCTATACAAATTTGCTTGTTTTAGGGGTTATCTACTATGTCCGCCGTCGAACATCGGATTTTAGCGGTGTAAGTTCGTAAACTTACTGCTGTCCAACCGGAGAACCTATAAAAACAACCGAGCCTTCTAAGACAAGTAATTACTAGTAAATTTAAATAAAAGAGACTAATAAATTTTGGTTGTTTATTAATTGCTTGATCCGACTGATTATAGATAATAATGTGTGATGTTGAAAATAAAACATTTCTTTGAACAATTATGCTGTGGTAGCAGATTTCTACTTTCTTGATTCTTTCAACTTTTTTTTTACGTTTCGAGAAAAATAAAAGAAAATGTATCTAACCATACTGTACGAGATTTACACAAGGAAGTCAGAAATCAGACACCAGTTTCTTGTTGTTATTTCTATTTTATTTCTTTTATTCTTTTCAGAATACAGTGCTTTCGTGTAAGTCCACTGATTCTAAAAGAAATACATTATTTGTTTTGAATTTTATCACTAAGTCTTCAATTACAAATTATCAAGATCGCGTTCAATATTTCTAGTCTCACTTTTTTTCTCCGAATCCCCGCTTTTTGGGATTTTCACCGCCTATGTAATCCTCATCAAAGTTAGTCAGAAAATGTGGTAACAAATATCTGACAAGGAAATGACGTTGTTTGGCCCCATCCAGCGTTTGGATCTTTTCTAGGTGAGGGTTATTTACACCTCCTAAGGCAAGAGCCTTTATGATTGACTCTGGAAATAAAGAATGGTTGTCACGTTTTTCCCAAAAGCCTCGTTTGTCACCAAATCCTCGTTTTTCTCCAAATCCCCTTTTCTCGCCAAAACCACGTTTCTCTACAAGTCCTTCTTTGGCTTGTTCCTGCATCTCGACACTTCTGTAATGTAAGGGAGTAGGATAAATGCTCTGGACTGTTCCCACGATGTCTTGGTAAGCTGTGTTGTCATATGTATCTTGATCATATCCTCTGTTTCCACCAGTGTTGGTAAGAAAATCATCACTGAACGTGTCACACGACATGAATTCAGTGGTTGCCAGAAGTAAAAGGAATGGAGTCAACATCTTTGCACACTGTAGAATAATGTCAAAATACGATTTTTAAAAAATGTTCTAGCATTTTTATTTTCTGGTTAAAGCTATATTTATAATTTTTATTTGAAACAAAACATGTGAACTGTTCTTTATAGTTATTTAATAACTGAAGTTCTGATCGTTTTGTTATTGAATTTGAATTTCGCACTAAGCTACTCGAGGGCTATCTGCGCTAGCCGTTCCTAATTTAGCAGTGATAGACTAGAGGGAAGGCAGCTAGTCAAAACACCACCCACCGCCAACTCTTGGGCTACTCTTTTATCAACGAATAGTGAGAGTGGCCGTCACATTATAACGCCCCCACGCCTGAAAGACGATGTGACGGAGATTCGAACCTGCAATCCACAAATTGCTAGTCTAGCGCCCTATCCACCAAACCATGCCAGGCTGGAACTAATCGTAACTGAAATAAAAAAAATTCTTCAAGTTACTCTCATTAATTCAATGGCCGCCTGATGCTCAAGTATTTTCAAAACGATAAAGCAGTGGAATATACAGAGATTAAACTTATTTATTGCGAGTAAGAAAGTCTCATCTTGAAATTGATTATACCTTAAAAACTAATTTTTCTAGAGGGAATAAAATTTCAACAAAGGCACGCTGAGAACTGTAAGTTTTATCCAGGAAAGCCTGGACGTTACGTTTCACAACCACATACTGTAAGTTTTATCCAGGAAAGTCTGGACATTACGTTTCACAACCATACACCTGAATCGATTTTCTCTGAAACTAGAATTGCTTTTATTTCTCTTCTTTATCTCTCTTTCAACAGTGCGAGCTCCATATGCTAATTGAGAATAACACCAAAAGGATATTGAATATATTTGAAGTATCCTATATCATGTCATGTCCAAAGTTTCCTGAGTAAAACTTATTAATTTTCAATGTGCCTCCGGTGAAAGATGGTTCTCCATAGAGCAAATCATTATTTAAGATGTAATCATTTTCAATATGGTGATTTATTCGTAATTACCTTGTATATCAGTATGTATATTCTAAAACGGGTCTTTTTTCTTCCATTGTGATTTTCTTCATCTCCAATGCACACATATACATACTTCTAAACAAGATACTGTATTACAAATGTAATATGATACACGAGAAGTGAAAAAGTGGATCGACAAAGAACCTTCAAGTTTTACACTTGGTAAAAACTGACTTTAACACATGTCAAATGAATCATAGAAATATAATTTCTCTACACCGGCGACTAAATTCCTAATCTTTTCCGAGCTACAGTGTATAATAGCTGTTACATTTTTGGATATTCAGTACGAGGATATATCAAATTTTTTGCGTATCTCCAATAGTTCAAAGCTTTGTATAAATGATTTTATGCCTGCTAAAATTAAAGATTCCCAAATTGTCCATTATATGTTTTAAGATACATACATAACCCCAGAACAGTAGGTTCTGTATTTAAAGTTTATAATAATTTCGCTTAATTCATCCCATAATATTTCCTAAATAATGCTACATATGCAAACATAAACACAATAAGAAGATATTTATAAATAAAATAATAATGAGTCATACCTTGTTGACTTACGTTTGATATACGACCGCAAGTACTTCTGTCGTCCTTTTTCTATAACCGTGTTTCAGGCCTCTACACTGACCATCTGACTGAACACCACTACTTATATAGTTTAAAACGCTGTCGATTTCCACAAATGGTTGAAGACGGAAAATATCTCATTACGTACTTGGTTTTCATTGGTTCTCAACATTTCATGTTGTAAATAATCCCTTATGTAAAGTTAGGGTCTTATATACAATCTCAAAGTAAATCCCTTTTGATTAAGCTGGATTTTTTATCATTCTACAGCAAGTTTTGTTCACAAATTTTGCATGATGTATATTACGTATATATGTGTGTGTGTGAGTGAAAGCACCTGCCTACCAAAGGAATGTGCTATCCAACTAATATCTTCAGATTGTGGAACGTACAAAAAAAAAGAATCTCTGCATGCAGATGTGTATACAAAAGATAAACCAACGCTCGTTAAATAAGCCTAGTGGGACTTCTCGTGAGTTAAAAATAACGTAAACATTTCAACCTACATGAAACTGGATATTAAGTATTCATGATTATATTTTGCCTACCTGCGTGAATCTGAATATATTTTGTCTGCTTTTGAAGCAGTATTAGGAAACTTGCATATGAATTTAATTTAATAACAAACGAATTCCGTAAAGAAATAAGAAAAATATTTTGGTTTCAACATCATACCCGCAAAACAAGATTACTTTTAACGAATTTAGAATTTTCAAGAATCTGGTGCTCCACTTCATCAGAAAAGTTTCGCGTGGTATGATTTGAGTGCAAAAAATGTGTTACACATGTTACAATTTATACATACTTAATACATATTTATACATATACATTACACTACAATACATATTTTAAATTTTAAAGTTGTTTGTTGTTTTTTTAGCACAAAGCTACACAATTCGCTATATGCGCTCTTTTCCACTGTGGGGAATCGAACTCCGGATTTTAACATTGTAAGTCTGCAAACTTATTGTTGAACCTCCGAGGAACAAATTCTAAAGCATCAAAGATCATATAAGTTCTCGGAACTTTTAAGAATTAGACCTGTTTCTGCAATGGTTAATTTGTCATTTAAATTAATTACAAAAAACTGTGGCTGAAGGAATGTGGAATTGGTTTTAAAATACTTTACTGTGGACGTTACTTTGAAAATTTATTTTTTTATTTTTTTTTACATTACTTGGAGAGTAATTATCAGGATGTCAAGTTTACAGAAGAATATCAATACGTTTTATTATAACACAGACCTGCGATGGTTTTATTTTCTTGAAGTTTTTACATGTTCTGCAGTAATTCCTGGACGCTGAATCCGAAAACGATATCCATTTTTTTCCATCACGGACAGATTTTTCACAGAACAGCATAATGCAATACATAAAAGAAAGACTACAACACGTAGTTTTGAGACTAAAAGACTTAGAGTTCACAAACAAAAT
>NW_013666563.1:287670-289223 GCF_000517525.1 Limulus polyphemus | reverse complement strand
CATAATAATAAAAAATGTTCATAGTGGTAAACGAAATAATAATTTGATTTAAGTAAGAGTTTTGTTTCTTCCCGATTTGTAAAAAATCCTTACGTGATAGAAAAAATTAATATAATATTTTTGAAATCTGCGTAGCTGGATAATGGAAAATCCGTTATTAAAACGAAAACAACTTTTATGAAGTTTAAATTGGCAAGTCTGTGTTATTCTAGATGCCATGATAAGTAACCAAGCAACATGAGCGTAAGAGAATGCTTATCACAAACCAGCTAACACTTCCTGAATTGTGTGCAAATGTTTCTTACAATTATCTTTGGTTAACATTTTGACTAATTAATTATTATAATTACAGAACTGTGAGTTGATAACTCTCTATAATTTGTTTCTTAAAGAAGTAGTTAAAAAAATTTAAAATTGTTGAAAAAAGTATTCAGAATTTCTGAACATAGCTGCTACCTTTCAAAATCTAGAGTTTACTGTCCCAGAAAAGCTAGTAGTTATTTTCTTACCCAAGCATTCGATGTCTGTAAAGAAGTTAAACAGAATATATCTCTACAAGTATACGTTACATGAATTTTTAAACTAGTTTTTAGTTATTTTGTATTTGAAGACATAATTTCCAAGCGCAATCGTTAGTTTGTTTTCTTATTCTTGGTATATATTCAAAAATGTACGTATAATATACCACAGATGGCGTTCTATAGAATAAAATAAAGTACATGGTAGTGAACCAGGAAAATACATGTACGACGTTGCCTGTTCTTTGTTAAGCGCAAAGTTGCAGAATGTTCTATATGTGCTTTGACCAACAAGAATCTAACCCTTAAAGTAAGCGTTATAAGCCTTCAATCTTACTAAGAAGCCAACAGGGGGCATCTCGCAATAATTGATTGTATTGTTACCTTTAAATCTGACAACTTTAACACAAAGATACGATACCCTATAATCCGAGCGCTATCGAAATGTGTGCCTCTCTTCTTCAGCGACAAACTGAAAACTTTAATATATCGAACTGATATGAGGATGAAGCGCAAATAAGTTTTCTAAAAATAGAATTATGATTGCTGGTCGGCCTTAAAACTAACAAAACTGGGTAGAGAGTATTTCTCTAAGTTTTCAGTCTGTCTTCTAGTAACAATAACAGACTAGTAATGTGGTGGAACTACAATCAGTATTACACTGATCTGATAATATGTCCATCAAACCATATGCAATTCATTATGAGACTCTGCAACATATCTTTTCTGTCTCGCTTTTTCTTTCCCTTTTTAATTGCAAGAAAATACTCTTCTTGTATTAAAATTTATAGTATTGGGCTATTTTTTATCCCTTTCCTAAAGCCCGCAAAGGATTTAATGCAGTGGTTAAATCAAGATTCTAAAAGAGATAGAACTCCCTTTCGTGATCCACTTTAACATTGCAATCAGAAGATCTGGAACGCTAATGGCTTGAATCCTCTAGGGGCTGGACGCCATTCAAGTCCACTTTACCTCAATTTAACCCTTTATTACATTCTTCTTCTTCTGTGGCTTTTCCCGTATCTATACGGGGTC
>NW_013666563.1:277100-286830 GCF_000517525.1 Limulus polyphemus | reverse complement strand
TATTATTTCGTTTCACATCCTTCACGTATGATATTTTATAAGGCTTAGCAACCTACATCAAGCAGCAACTGAGTACAAAGGTCGTAACTATAAGAGATAATTGTTTGCTTTACTTTTTTATTTGCTGTTCTATGTTTTATTAAAAATAAGATTAAGAACTTATTTCAAAATAGCAATAATCTATATACATACATAATGTATAATAATGGAAATGTGGCTGTATTTTACAAAATACTAGTCAACTAAAACACGACCAAGACAGGTCAGTGTTATATTATTGGATACAGTAACATGAGAACACATGTGCCATGTCATTTTAACTTATGTATTGTTGACCAGGCACGGCTGAAAGGTCAATATAATATAAATAATAGATATATATAAATGTATAATGTAATGAGATTTAAGCTATTTAGTCTAAACATTTATGTTTTGTGTTATAAATTGTTGTCATTCAAGAATGAAAGAGGCATAATTTATGTTTATTTCCTAATTTTTTATGGTGGTTATGAGATTGGTCAAATCTACAGAGATTCATTACTGAAAATAACAGATAAAATATAGTTTTTTCATAAGAAACGCTTGATAACTATCTGGACATTATAAAGATTTTACATGTGAAATTTGAAAATTACTTTCCATGATGGATACACAACATGCAAAAAGAAACAAAAAAGACATGAGAAAAACATTGCTTTATAAACCTTAAGCCTTAATAAAAAAAATTATATTTTGCGTATGAAATCATTGTAATATTTACTGATAATTTGCCAAATTTTGTTAACATATGCTTACTAATTTAAAAAGTAAAGCATGAAAACTATAACAAGCACAAAATGGTTATGAGGTCAGTCCCAGGGACTGAGTCCATGCTGAAAGAGTTAATGCATGTTCACTTCAGCATTAGCTCTTACCCATTCAGATTTATTGATGATATATTTTTCATTTGGAGAGGAACCTCTTAAATCTTTAATTACTTACGAAAATGCTATACTTCCTTCCACCCATTTTCCATAATTTATTTCACTAAATGAAATAAATATTCTTAATATGAAAGTTTAAAAGAACTGAATGGCAAAATTATGACAGATCTCTATACAATACTTGCAGGTACACACAAATTTCTACTATCTACTAACTGTCATCCTTGACACTACACGTGTAATTTTTCTTCCAGTGTAACCTAAATAATACAGCGCATTTGCTCACGTAACACAACCCTTGAAACCAGATATAAAGAATTTGACAAGCAGTTTTTGCATCAGGGGTTATTTACACCAAAATATAAAAATTTATAACTTGAACCAAAACTCATTATACAGGTGACTTGTTAAGATTAGATCTTTCTTTCCTTCATCTTCCCACATTTATTTTCTGCCATATGCATTCTTTAATCATATACAAATCTAATTCTGTATAAAAACACTATTTGTGAAATCATATATCTTATGCTTTCTATTTACAGTGTTTTTAGGTTAATTATCTTTTGTCACATAGTACTACTTCAACTTGGGGTCTACCTTGCACTTACATAACCTTATATGATCACATTTTATCAGAGCTGATGAAACACACAAATTTTTTGGAATTGTGAGCAACTCAGAATACCTGCATAGACTCCTTGAACGTTTCACAGGGCTCTGTGATTCTGGTGCACATAATCAATAATATGAAAGTCAAATATGAACAAGGTGGGTTAGCACGTACTCAGGTTCTGTGTGTAGAGACTATATACCTCCTCCTTTGGGCTAGCACTCATTATATCACTATAATCTTGTCATGTTCCATGAGTAATGAATCTTCTGATGGATCAGCTTTTCAAGATCATGGGACCACTTCACAGTCAGTACTTTGTTAGCATGGGTGGAGGGGAGAAGGAAGAGAGGAAGACCAAGGAGAAGATTGAAGGATTGCGTGGATGGAGATATTAGAGAGAAAGGCCTTGTTGGGGGATGAATACGAAGACCGAGAAGAGTGGAAATGTGCTGTCAAAAATAGCGACCCCGTATAGATACGGGAAAAGCTACAGAAGAAGAAGAATCCTGTAGTAGAAGCAGATAAACAGCAAAAACAAGAGAAAACACATAAGAGTATGGTCAAAGGTGGTAAAAGACCCACTTCTCATTATCTATGTCACTTTAGTAAAACCTTCATCTAGATCAATGGGCCAGAAAGAAGGCAGGAATGGAAACATTTGGATGGGAAATTGAGTTGAAGGACTGACTCATAAAATGACTGTTGTGACTGTAAAAGTCACAGCTGTTGAAAACAAAGCTGTGCTGGTCAAAACAGGCATTGCATTTGGCAAATATTGAACAACACATTTTCCAGGATCCAAATGAAAAAGAGCATAGACACATTCTTGATTAATCCTGGGCCAAGACAACTACTGCCATGGCCAGGGATCAGAAAAGCAATAAAGTGGGATTCAAAAGATTGCAAAAGTAACTATCATTTGGTAACAAAACGTCTGACAAAGATGTTGGAAGACCATTTATATCCAAAACCCTCTTGCCTATATAATCATCTTCCCTCCTCATCACGTGCCCATACCACTAACCCCTTATTACATGATTCCTTTAAATTTTTGACCTATTGCCTTATCTATATATCTTTTGGAAGGCGTTAAAGAGTATGGTTAATGCTTGTTTTGTTTTGTACCGCGAATTAAGTCACCCTCTTTTCAATATCCAGTTTGGCTTTTGCAGGCTTTAACAGTGAAGTTTTTCTTGGGGGAGGGAGAGACATATGATACCACTCTAAAGTATCTTATCTTAAGAAGCCTGTATTTCTCTGGGTTTGCCTAGCCTTTTTTATACGTTTTAGAAAGAATATTTTTAGCAAATACGTCTTTTTCGTGTCCATGTTGAATCGCTTCCTTCACACAATCAATGGATATTCTTCAAGTGTGTATTTCTAATGTTACACATGTCCCATCAAAATTAACTGTCTCTATGTTGATTACTTCCTGTTTTCTCCATTTTAACATTAATTTGAATTTAATTTGGCATAATCTTAGATGCCTTGTGCCATTAAATCTCAAAACATACGAGAAAACGTAATTATCTGTGTGTAGTAGTAGTTTGTTTTTAGCGCAAAACTACAAAAGGGCTACCTTGCATTCAGCCAACTGCGGGAATCGAACCCAGGATTTTATCATTGTAAGTCCATACACTTACTGCTTACCCGTGGTTCGAATGCTTGTTTGGTTTATTTGTACTTAAGCACAAAGTCACACAAAGGGCTATCTGTGCTCTGCCCACCACAGGTATCGAACACCGGTTTCTGGCGTTGTAAGTCTGCAGACATACTGCTGTGCCACTGGGGTGCTTTAAGTAGCGATTCCCTTATATTATATTTTCTTTTACCTTAAATATACTATGATATTTTCCAATAAACTGATTTTCACACAAGTATCAGATATATCTGCTTGATAACAGGAGAATCGAGTAGGAAATTTATGAAGTAATCTGAATTTGACTGATTGACTGGGTTTTAAGTTGTGAGACATAATACACTGGGCACGTGTTGAAAATTGTAAAATAAAGGAAAGAAAACAGTGTGAATACTTGGGTAGGCACAATACAATCGCCTTACTATTGGATCGGTGATTGGATCAACACCTTTTACATTCTCCAGATAGAGCTTTGTATAACTATTCATTTCGAGAAACCGAGTAGAAATTACCACAACCAATTCTCCTTATGAAAACAGGTAACCTCCGTTTTAGCCAAAATCGACATGCATTTACACGTGACTGGTCGTTCTCGTACGACAGACATAGGTTGAAACTTTTAGACATCATCTACTCGGCCAGCGAAGGACATTGCTGTCATCAATCTATTTTGACTCATAGGTGAAGATGCAGCAACATTTCTGCGGTCAAAGTAGATATTATCTGCTAGAGAACAACAAAGACACAAAAGCAGCTAGAACAAAATATTTTCAACGGTTTTCTGTACCACGTGCATGGAAACGATGTTTTAAACTTCTTATATTGTTGCTAAAAGATGATGGAAAAGATATGGTATGTCTGCATACATACCAAGATTATTAAAGTCATTTTGAACGCAAACCAAGCTGTCAATTTTCCTCATAATTTGAGTGCTGAAATATATATAAAGCTACAGTGTAGTTCATTTCATAGGATCTTTTATACCCTTTCTACAGGGTCTAGAAGTCTCTGCAGAAAAAGTTCTGACTTCGAGTGCTTTCAGGTATGAATTTTTGATGATAAAATACAAGATTTTATTATGGTAGCTGTCAACATTTTTAAATGCGTGAGATTAGCCATTAACTGGGTAAGTTCGTGATACCAAGACCGAATGCGTGAGCATTGAGTGGCCTGCTAGCATATTATTAAAAATAAAGAGTGTTGTACCCTGAATCTGTGACATTTAATACTTTCTACAATATTAACAACCAATCCAACACAGTATCGAGTAATAATGATGCTGAAACTCCACCCACCCATCCATTGCTTGGAGATAAGTCAGAGCTTATAACTCTAAAAACTGGATTGCTGTTGTGCATCTGTGTGCTTAACAATAAACAAAATAATGTACTAGCAATAACGCAAAGAGGGAGAAATATATCATATAAAAATCATATACAGTATTTCCCCTAATTAATGCTCGCGGGGGGCGTTGCAAACTGCAGAAGGGGGGGGCGCTAATTATAGGCTAATTGGGTCATATGATAATACCTTTATTATAAACAAATATATCTATAATAAATAGTAGCAAACATAGCCTATTTATTTCTAACTATAAACATCAGAGCTCACTATCGCAATAAATATGGTAATCATTGTTTATAAGTGTCAAAAAAATCCTGTGAAGCGGCCCTGCCACGTACCGTGTAACCTCCTTTGAAGTTTGCTGCTACGGCGAAAAAAAGGCGGGAAAATCATGGCCTACGTGACATTTATTAGCTACTAGTATTGACTAGTGATCTTTGCGACGGGGGGGGGGCGATAATTACGGGCAATACGGTATTTACATTCTAGCTCGGTCCTGTACTATTTTACTCTGGATTAATTCAATATGGTAAAATACTTTTTTTCGGGGGGGGGTGCAACTATCGGGGGGATCCAGCTATCAATTAATTAATGGTGATTGGCAGCTGGACCTATAACAAGTTGTAGCTCCCCCACCCCACCCCCAAAAAAGAAATTATGTAATTATACTAACCGTGATCCAAAAAAGGGGCGTTGTATAAAACCTTTGAATTTTGATTTTCAAGATATTCTTTTCAAATACCAAGGTAGATTATGCGATGTTTGAAAACAACATTCATTCGTGCATATATATATATATGTGTGTGTGTGTATATATATATATATATATATATTAAGCGTCTAACAAAAAATTTTCATCTGATTCTTAAATTACAAATCTCGATTTCGAGAAGGTAAACACATCTATGTATAAGAATAGTTTGCCTCAGTGTACTGTATTGAAATGCGTAGTCCACCTGTAACTGAATTTTATATTTTTTGAGTTTATTTTTTATGACAAACGGAAAATTCACAACTAAAAGTAGCCGGATGAACAGTGAAGTCCAAACTATTGTCCTCTGGTGAGACAGTGATAAGTTTACGCACT
Organism: Limulus polyphemus; assembly: GCF_000517525.1. NCBI lineage: Eukaryota > Metazoa > Arthropoda > Merostomata > Xiphosura > Limulidae > Limulus > Limulus polyphemus. The sequence continues at coordinate 281,224 of NW_013666563.1, read as the reverse complement.
TACTACGCTCAAATCCGGGGTTCAAATTTTAGCTAGCCTTAGTTGGTTTTGCTCTAAAACAAACAAACTAAACTATTAAGAATTTCAAATGTTTGATCATCTTCAGGTTTCACTTCTTTTGCCTGTTATATAACAGGGGTCATATGGTGTATACAAAAGAGAATGAAAAACAATTAATAGTGCTTTTGGTAAACTCTCGACTATTCTATTTATTTTCCTAACATGCTGTCAGTAATTATTCCCCCACCAAATAAACAACAACAACTCAAAGAGTGATTAGTGTGTCAAATTTTCAGTCTTTTTGAAATAAGATTAGTCATCTGTTGTGTCATACTATCTCGATTCCGGCGTGCAAAATAGTAGTAATTACAGACATTAACCCTCTGGATTTCCTATTAATAATATATGTATCCAATCTAATAAGACGGATAGAGACAAAACATCTTTTTGGTTAAACTGTTAAACATTTTATATATATATATATGTTATAACTTAAACTTATATCTACAAATGCACAATGCCGATTTTGTCTCTTTTTCGACCAACTTTACGTCAATTAGTATGTTAATATTTTGATTTCGCCCTACCACATATAACAAAATACATAACTCATACATTCGACCCCCCCCCTCCTCCAGTGGCTGTGTTTGTTTGTTTCTAATTAAGCACAAAGCTACACAATGGACTATCTTGTGCTCTATCCACCACGGGTATCGAAACCCGGTTTGTAGCGTTGTGAGTCCGCAGACATACCGTTGTGGCACAACTACAAATAAACAAACAAAACAAGCAGTCGAACTACGGCTGAATTACTCGTGCTATTCCAATTTTAATCTCCAAAACCTTCTCCAAGTTATTCAAAAACATTGCTTATCTAATATGACTTCATTAAAAAACTTGCATGGATAGTTTATTTTGACATTACTAATATACTGTTGAACGTATAGAAATAAATCTCCTAACAACTGTGGTAATTTGCTGAAGTAGACAATAGACAGTGTGATCACTCGTTACGATACATGACTAAAAACATTCCAGATACCACAGAAAAATAATCATTAAGGTAGAACAGAAATTCAACACATATCGAGGGTTGCGGGTTCGAATCCCCGTCCCACCAAACATGCTCGCCCTTTTCAGCCGTGAGAGCGTTATATTGTGAAGGTCAATCCCACTATTCGTTGGTAAAAGTGTAGCCCAAGAGTTGGCGGTGGGTAGTGATGACTAGCTGCCTTCCCTCTAGTCTTACACAGCTAAATTAGGGACGGCTAGCGCAGATAGCCCTCGTGTAGCTTTGCGCGAAATTAAAAAACAAAAGAAAGGTACACATATCAGTAAGACAAGATTCAGTAAAAGGTTGTTTGTAGTTAAGCACAGAACTACACAGTGGGCTATCCGTGCTCTGTCCACCACTACTGTGGTCGAGTACCAACAATTAACATAGAAAATCTAATGAAAATGAAATGGAAACCCCAGCTTGTATATATACTTGGTAAAAGTGTTCGTTTGGACAGAGGAAGGGTAAGTTATCTTAGTTTTATTTGTCATTTTGGCACAGCGTTATTATCTGTGAAACGGCACTGCTAGAAACTGGGTTTCGATGCCCGTTGTTTAGAGAATGGTCATTATTTCTCAAGGGTTCATGATTTAAAATATAGCCTGCACAGAAAGTGTCCCCCCTCCAGTTTCATTGAACAGAAGGACGTTCGTGCACAGAAAAGTTACCTCCTCTAATAATGGGGGTTATTATTAAACACTGAAGTTTAATTATAGTAATTATTTTGTCTAGATTATTGTTTGTGATACTGATAACACTGTACACACAATATTTGAAAGCATATTTAAGCTTCATACAACGATTGACATGAATCACAGCTAGCATGACACTGGACTTGAAATAACTGCACTTTCCTGGCTCGTCATTTGCGGTATTCTTATATAAAACCGATTTCCTCCAAGAGTGACAAGATAGGTCCATAGAATAAAAGATTTTTCAAGTTATTTATCACAATTCTCTGACTAATGAATGTCCGCGACAAACAGACAAAGGGACTGGACACAAGTGTTGATCAAATTAAACAATCTTTATTAATTTCACCAATAAAATGTATGTCGCCTTTATCAGAGAGCTAGATCAGAAGCTGTATATAAATATAATAGTACTGTCTGTTGTATGTCCATGTAACTACTTCGCAGGATGTGGATGGATCTCTACCAAAATTAGTATGGAGGTTCATTGGGTCCATGCGGGGGTACATACAAATTTTCAGTTTTGCGGTTTTTATGAGCATTTTTTACCACTGCTTTGCTCCCTGTAGATGGATCTTCACCAAATTTAGTATGGAGGTTCATTGGGTCCATGGGGAGATACATACAAATTTTTCAGTTTTGTATTTTGCAGTTTTTATGGGCAATTTTTTTATAATTACATATAAGGAAAGCAACTTTTTATGTCCTAAGATAACATTTCATTAATCATGAATTTACATAACTTCCGCCCAGGAGACGGGAACTCCAGATAGTATATATATATATATAGGTTTACTCCGTATTTCCTCAGTGAGATATTGTACCAGACTGAATAAGCATAACGTTACTCAGTTAAATCGGTAATATAAAACTTGTCCCGAGCAACTTTCGCTACTCGCGAGACTTATTATTCCCCCTAAAACATTAGGTAGGTAATAACCATAAAATATCAACTGACTATAAATGGAAAAGACGACTGTCTTACTTCACCTACTACTAGAGCTAACTTTCCCATGGAAAGACAAAATGTGTCTTCAGGTGAATGACACAGAACAATATACAACTGAAGTGCCAGCAACCCAACGACCTCAACAAGCATGTTATGTAGTAACTGTTCACACACCTGGATAAATGATTTTTTTCTCAAAAGAAGAGGATAGAAAACGTATGGTATGCCTATATACCACACATTTATAGTTTTGTTTCTCAAATTATAACCATAATTATGATTATTGAGAAATTATTGTGTCAGGATCCACAGGAGGCCTGATTACAGGATTGTGGTAGGTAAAATAACGCTCAGAGATAAGTACCATCCTCATAACTCATTACATAATTGTAATCATTGTCCCCAGTCTCACCTGTGAAAAGAAATATAATTTCAGACAGTCCTCAAATGGGTGTTTGAAGGGGGTTACCGTCCATGTTCTTGAGGAATACCTACCAAACTTGGATAAGTAAACTGAGTGATGTATTAGCATAGCTTATCTAATTAATTACACAAATATTTCCTTTGCTACCATGGGTATGATTTATGCAGTGGCAGATCCAGAGTTAGTGTTGGGGAGGGAAGCAAAGTTTTGGAAAGATGGCGCCAACGTGAACGCGAGCATTTACGACGTGAGGTCCACGGTCCCGCCCTAAGGCACCCGTGGGGGTTCAGGGGCAACACCCCCAGAAGCTCTGCGCTTTTGTGTTACTTGGAATAGTGAAATGCACCTAAAACTGACTCGAAAATCATCTTGTACCCTTTCAATGCTAAACTTTCAAGACTGGGGTTCGAAAACGTACTTCACATTATAAGAAATCACACCAACAAATCGCCTGTTTGTGGGCTAAAATCAGCATGACATTTTTTTTTTTTTTTTTTACTTTCCTTTCGGGAGGGGGCATGGCCATCTTGGATCCGCCAAAGGATATGAAGTATGTTGAAAGTATTGAATCAATTATATTTTTCATACTTCTATATTGATAACTGTTTTAAATTAAGAGGCATTATATATAAATTAAAAACGACTGATATGAGTATTAAGAACTTTTATTTATAACATAAAACAAGTAACAAGTTTCGACCAGCTTAGGTCATCATCAGGTTAGTAATGACTGAAAAAGTAACTATTATTGACCACGTGTCGTGGGAACAACGATAATGATAGGTATAAGATTCTAGGGGGCGTTGTATATATTTGTTTTTTTATAATAGTAGTCAGCAGTGTAATATCATATGTGAAAACATTTAATGAATTAATTAATATAGATATAAAAGTGTTTTTTGGTACTGGTTTAAGATATTTTATTAGAAGTACTTCTTTAATTTTTCGTTTACTTACATTTGTTTGTAGCTAAGCACAAAGCTACACAATGGGCTATCTGTG
>NW_013666563.1:269662-276144 GCF_000517525.1 Limulus polyphemus | reverse complement strand
GTATATATATGAATAGATCAGGATGGCAACCAAAGTAGTGAATAAAAGTTACAATATCGGAGGATCTGTGTAATGCATCACACATGAGGATTCATTAGGAACATTTTTCATTTTGTTTAATCATTCAATTTCAGTAAAATTTACTAAAGAGTAATTAATTTTTTTAAAACAATAGTTTGAATATTCAGTGATGTAATAATAGCTACATTTATTAATGGCGAGTGTAAAGTTTTTCTTTATCCAATATGACTTGTAAAAGTGTATCCATAAGCTGTATAAAATACTCGTGTATACAAAAGTTAATTTGACTGGTTAAGGAACTGTTGTGTTGTTATATATATTTTTTAAATCTTGTTTCATCTATTCTATAAGTTTTATCTGTATACAGAATTTATTGTATTCATGAATGAGAATAACTTAAACGTTTTTAGTGTCATGATTTGATTTCTTTCTTAGTTGATGTTAATAGTTGTGAAAATTATTTAATACATTACAATACTACAAAACCAAATTGCGAATTTAAATTCCAAGATAATTATTGGTTAAACTAAATGATTCCGTTGATATGAAAGCCACCGCTAACTCTTGGGCTACTCTTTTTACCAACGAATAGTGGGATTCACCGCTCATTATAAAGCCTCCACGGCTGAAAAGGCGAGCATGCTTGGTTGGAACGATTCGAACCCGCGATCGGGAGATTGCGAGTCAAGCGGCCTAACCACCTGGCGTGTTGCACTTTTACTTTATCATTTTGTAGCTTGTTTTAATTATATTCATATAATTTTCCTAATTATGTCTCATTCTTAAAACTCTAGTGTGATGCAAAAGCTTTTGGCCATAGCTGTATACAAAAAAAGTTGGTTCTCCTAACCAACAATACAATGCTTTATGCACATGTTGTTTAAATGGAACTTTAGGCGGAGTAGACATAGTAGGTTTGAGAACTTTAATGAACCGCAACTGCCTGTTGAGTGAAAAAAGGCCGACGTTTCGGCTTCTATACCGAGGCCTTCTTCAGGTCGTCCTCTTTTCACTCGACAGGCAGTTGCAGTCCATTAAAGTTATCAAACCTGCTTCATGCACATCCCTTGGAAATGACAATTTTGATGAGAGCTAGCACAAAGGATCACATATAAAGTATAATAGACTTAAAATAAGACCCAAAACTCGAGCGCTTTCGAATAGTTGACTATTCTTATTTGTTCTCCTGAAGAAGAATGGTCAACTATTCGAAAGCGCTTGAGTTTTGGGTCTTATTTTAAATCTATTACACCTTGGAAATGATAAATACGTGATCATCACGTGATTTGAAGTTTAAAATATTACAAATTTGTTTATTCCAATTTGTCTAACACGTCAACAAATTATATTTTTGGTAGGAGTGAGTAGAAATTGAGACAAAACTTAGGCAAGTTTCACATTTTATTAATAATGCCCAGGAGCAGTCTATCCAATACATTCAGAAATTGTTAAATGAATGTACAAATGTTTTCCCTTTACATCATAATCGTCAACAAAGTACACCTTACATACTCCATGCTATTACGCTCAGGAATTTAAAGTAGTTATATTTTTTTGAGAAACCTTGTATGTATTTTTCATGCTCTCAAATAAGAATTCCGAATTTATTAGTCCAACAAAAATTATGGTAGAATTAACTATACTGTACTTTTCGATATCAACTAAGTTAAAAATGTTTCTTTCACTTTCCAAAGTACGTTATTTGAGAGAAAAACAAAATTATACAAAAGACGAGTAACGAATGTTTAATTTTTTCAAAATATTTCTGACAACCAAAGACAGAATTAATGTTAATAGTTTAAAAATTATATTGCCTTTTAGAAAAAAAAAAGAAATTAAAAAAAACCTTTAAACTGTTTGTTTTTTAAAGGGGTTTTATCCTTTTATATTAAGACTTCTTAAACCTACGTGTTTTTCTGAAATTATGAATATTCCACTAAGGAGATTTTTTTTTTGCAATTAACCTAGCAGGGCTAAGAAGACATGAAACAGTCTAAAACAGCGTGATCTAATATTTTTCATATTTGATCTATAACAATATTTTTTAAGTCTTACGTTTGGTTTGGTTTGTTTTGAATTTTGCACGAAGCTAAACGAGGGCTATCTGCACTACCTGTTCCTAATTTAGCAGTGAAGCCAGGTAGTTGTTACTACCACTGAAAACTCTTGGGCTACCTTTTTACCAACAAATAGTGGGATTGACCATCACATATAATCCCTCCACAGTTGAAAGGGTGAGCATGTTTGGTGGAATGGAGATTCGAACCTGCAACCCACAGATTGGGAGTCAAGCTCCTTAACCACCTGACCATGCCAGGCCAAGGTCTTAGGCTACCATTGCAAATTCAGCTCTGAGAAATAAATATCAATTAAATCTCTCAAAAACAACAATCATGGCATTAGCGTTTAAACAATAATGGTATTTAAGCAGCTTGCCATGCAAAACCATACTTTACATGTTAAACATTAAATTTTAACTGCTAAAAGTTGGTTGTCTAAAAGTGCAATACTTCTTATGTTAAAATACTAAAACAACTTTCTCACAAGTTTCAAAATATCTTAGTCTCAAGTCAATTTTATATACACATGTATAACTAAAATATCAATACAATAAAAACCTGTGTGTCTTTACTTGGTCTGACTTGTAGGTTCTCACTAGATAATACTGTTGTACTCATATGGCTAGGTAGGGGTTAAAATAATCAGGGCTACATTCATTTACAAATGAGAGAAACTATTCCACTGAGATGTTGACTAACATCCAGCCAAATGAAATACCAAATATGTTAACTACAGATTCTTAACTTAGTCAATGATAGTGTCACTATGCTAGCTATAAAACCCAGGTTACATGAATAAAATTCACAATAAACGAAGGATTAAAGGTAAATTCAACTATATCAATTGCTGATTTGATTTGAATGTTAAATATAGGTCTTTAGAAAACTTTAGTACCAGCCATGTTAATTTAAATCCTTGGTTTAAACAACAATCCTAAGTCTTTTGGTTTAACTACTAGTACCATCATCAACTACAGACCCTTGATTTAGGCATTACTAGTATCAACTGGAGATAACTTTGTTTAACCATTAGCAGTGTCAACTAATGGCCTTTAGTTTAGCTACTAGCAATGTCAACTACAGATACTTGATTTAACAACAAGCAGTCAACTAAATACCACTGGCTTAGTCACTAGTAGTACCAACTAAAGACCACTGGCTTAGTCACTAGCATTACTGACTAAAGATCCCTTGTTTTAGCTGCTAACAAGGTCAACTAAATACTCGTAGTTCAGTCACTAGTATTATAAACTAGTGACTGAACTAGGAATATTTAGATCACTGGTTTAGCCAAAAATTCTAAAAACTGAAAAATTTGTGTCATTAATTATACCACCTAAAGAACCCTGGTTTAGCCACAAGGTGTACCAACTAAAGCTGCTGTGTTTAGCTACAATTAATACCAACTAAAGACCAGTGGCTTAGCCAGCAAGAGTACCAGATGAAGACCCCTGGTTTAAAATCTAAACTCCATGCACAATGACACAGCTGACAAATATTCACAGATTGCTTAAAGCCAACCAACACAAACAGCTTATATGTGCTGGTTAGAATTGCCCCACCAGAAATCAGGAAAGAAGTTGCAGACTCAGCAGACACAATACAGTAGACACCCTCTATATAGCCATGTGGAAGTAAAGAAGTTACTGATGTCACAGAATAGGTTCTGCAGTTCAACTGAACTATTGGACACTATGGCAGAGACCACATGTGAAGAACTACGGAGACTCCACCTCCAAGAACTTTCACACACAAGCATGAGCATCGAACCATCTTAGCATCTCCCCAGAGGAGCAGAAAAGAAATGAAGCACTTAGAAAGACCTCAATTGCCTATGTTCTCAGGTCAGCAGATCCAGGGTCAACATGGTGAAATGGAGGTACTCCAGTGGACCAGCTGCCTACAACTGCAGTGAGAGGCAGACAATGCAACATCCACTCATCTGCTCACAACTCCAGGTCCCATGAACAGCAGAATACTTCACTGTAGTCAATGAACATGCAATCAGATGTGTACAGCACTGGATGGAAACATATAGGGATAGGTGGACACGACAAGAAGAACCACTGGTTTAACCACAAGTTATGTTTTGTCACTATCGGTACCAACTAAAGACCCTTGGTTTAGCTACAAGTAGTACAAACTAAATACTACTGTTTTTGGAAATTTGTATTGAAAAACTAAAGACCATTAGTTTAGCCACTGGTGTTAAAAATTAAGGACCTTCAGTTTAGCCACTAGTAGTATGATCTAAAAAAGTCATGGTTTAGCCTCAATTAAAAACCATTTATTTAGTCATTAGTAGTAACATCTAATCTTTAAATACAGACCTCTTGTTTATTCTCTGTTACTATACATTGGGTAAAAATGAAAACTCTTGGATTATCTGATACTTGTATCATTCTTGTAGATGAGTAAGTCAAAGTATTGATATGTTCTTTACATTCCTTAACCTTATAAAGGAAATAAGGTATTACAGGAACCAAAGGTTTTGCATCACCCTAGAATTATCTAAAGTTACTTCAAAAAGTCAAATGAAAATTGCTGAATAATGTTGCGTTTAGAGACTGTATGAAAGAATCTAAAGGATAACTCGGCTCTTTGGCGACTCATTTGACTCCATGCCTGAGAAGATTAGAAGTCTCGGAAAAAACATGGAATACACCATAAATACTGAATACCACCATTGTGACTTCTGTTAGACTTTGTCTGTTTTTTTAATTTCGGACAAAGTTACACGAGGACTATCTGCGCTAGCCGTCCCTAATTTAGCAGTGTAAGGGAAGGCAGCTAGTCATCACCGGCTATAGTTGTAGGTCTCAATACAAGGATATTAATACTCATGATAAAGACTTGCATCTGTAATAAGTGTTATATCATGATGTCAAGGAACTCAATTGCAACTAGAGGGGCACTCAGTAGAGTGGATACTTCCGCCACGCTGTTGTTTGTTATTAAGCACAAAGGGCTATCTGTGCTCTGCCCACCACAGTTCTCGAAACTCGTTTCTGGCCGTGTAAGTCCGCAAACATACCGCTGTGCCACTAGGGGATCATTCGCCACTCAGCGTTGATCATATTTGGCTCTCAAAAAAATAAAATGTGTCATTATCAACGGACACGGACTATTTTTGGCAGGGCAAAATAAGGAATAATATTCTATCATTTTTGACTTGAGTTATTGAGGAAAAATAGTGTGAAAAATCGGTCCCCATGTTAACAGATAGGAATTTTTATTACATTTATGTGACCTTGACCTTTGATTTTGACCCTCTAAAAACTAATCACTTCCAAGTTGCGCCGTAGTCCAAATGTATACCAACTTTTGTCCAAATCCATTCAGCCGTTTTCGAGAAATCTTTTTGACAAACACACACACACAAAGGGGTGAAAACACAACTGCCGTCCACCTTCGGTAGCGGAGCTAATTAGTATATGGTAGAGACGGCTGATATGAGTGTTATAAACTTATTTAAAACACGAGAAACGTTTCTGCCTCTTTTGGTCATTTCTAGGTTAAGAATGTCTCAAAAAGTGACCATTGTTGATCACGTGTCGTGAGGAATAAAAATAATGATAGGTATAAGAACGTAGGCGGTGTTGTATGTATTTTATTGTATTGGTAGTCAACAGTGTAATATCATACGTGAACACAACCAACTAAAACAACACTTCATCAACGTGAATAAATATCCACAAACTCTAGAAACAATTATACGCAGAAACCCCAATTAACAACACTTTAGACAGCCAACCAACAATCCGAAATTCAATGAAACAACTACATGTCGGCGACAAAATAACTAACATTTGGAAAAAAAAACAACAACCAAACTTAACGTTACAGTAAACATCGAAAAACCAGGTTCCAAACTAAAAATCTATACATTGTAAAAATTACTCTGACAAACATTATGCTAACGTTATTTATAAAATATAATGGAAATATTAGCAAGACTGGCCAAGAAATGGAAACTAGATTCAGTTAGCACAAAAAACTCATTCCCGTGTTTATGAACACTGTAACTCGAATAAACAAAAAAGCCCCCTAGTGGCTCAGCGGCATGTCTGCGGACTAACAACGCTAGAATACGGGTTTCGGTATTTGTGTTGGGTAGAGCACAGATAGACCTTTGTGTAGCTTTGTGCTTAACTACAAACAACAACACTAACATGTTATATAGAGAAACAGATGTAAGTATTACACTGCTAGAAACCAGGTTTTAATACTCGTGGTGGGCAGAGCACAGATAGCCCATGGTGTAGCTTTGTGCTTAGCTACAAACAAATGTAAGTATTACACTGCTAGAAACCAGGTTTTAATACTCGTGGTGGGCAGAGCACAGATAGCCCATGGTGTAGCTTTGTGCTTAGCTACAAACAAATGTAAGTATTACACTGC
>NW_013666563.1:267646-268851 GCF_000517525.1 Limulus polyphemus | reverse complement strand
ACACTCGCCATTAATAAATGTAGCTATTATTACATCACTGAATATTCAAACTATTGTTTTAAAAAAATTAATTACTCTTTAGTAAATTTTACTGAAATTGAATGATTAAACAAAATGAAAAATGTTCCTAATGAATCCTCATGTGTGATGCATTACACAGACCCTCCGATATTGTAACTTTTATTCACTACTTTGGTTGCCATCCTGATCTATTCATATATATACACAAATACAATATAAGCAGGATCAGTACCTAATCCAAAGTTTCTTATTTACTGTGGATTTACTTATGACGTCTCTTCTGAATAACTACCAAGAGCCATTGAGCCAATAAAGGCCACAATGCAATGATTAAAACTGTGTGCATTGGGAGTTTTCCAAAAGGCCACCAGGTGGACATCTCTGTGTTTTTCTACAATAAAAAAAGTAAACAGTATATTTGAGGAACCGACCAAGAAACAATTTTACAGAGCTAGAATGTTCTTAACAATTTTACTTCTCGTAAACATTAAAGTAAATTAACTTGAAAAAACAAAATGCTTGGCTTTTATACCTTCAAACTGTGAGAATTATAAAACTGTAAAAGAAAATTATTACAAAGACAAAATACTGAAACCCTCCTTATCTTTACTTGATTACATTTGTAACTTCACTTGGTCAAAAGGAGGGATAATTACTATTAATGCTTTATGAAGTTTATCAAGATTATTTTACCTCATTACTGGAAGATGTTATGATAGACAACATCTGCCATATTTTCTTATAATCTTTTACGAAGAAATATGTTAAAGTTATAACGTAATATGAAAAAAGGAAAAATAATACAACAAGCCCATATATTAATTATTATATTTAATTTTTCACAATAATGATTAGTTAAACTGACCAATATATTCACAAAAAAAATGCCCCATGCTTACCAGGTCACATGCTGAAGAACACACAAAAATGTTTAATATAACAATGTTGATATTTTTGCAAGACTATGATGCTACCAGATATAAATTTAGGTGTGTGTCACCACGTACTGATAAATTGGACTATCTAAGAACACGGAAAGTTGTTGAGTCAACTTTCAATGAGTCAGTAAAATCCTCGTCACCACAAGTTCTACACAAATTTTCAATGTTTCATCATAGAGAAACATTACACTTGTTTATGTTTTTTTATTATATATATATATATATATACACACACACACACAC
>NW_013666563.1:251023-266646 GCF_000517525.1 Limulus polyphemus | reverse complement strand
ATATATATATATATATATATATATATACACACACCAATATGATTGTTAAGATAAAATTCTGATAACAGCACACCTTTTGTGAATTTTTTGTTTTATATAGTTACCAAAGTTTTTAATTTATTACTTTTTAGAATTTTATGATGTATTTTCATATTTGAGATGTTTTTTCGTTTTTTTACATTTTTTTGTTTTTCTCTATCAACATAAAAGAAAAATGACAGTTATTATGTTAACAGACCTTATAAAGTTGTATATATGTATATATTTCATTTTAGAGTGTGTCACCTTAAGTAGGTCATTCTAATTGTGCCACCTTAAATATCATTTCATTAATGTGTGTATGTATGCACAAGTGTTTGCACGCATGTTTGAAGGCAGCATTCATAATAATACGAGGAAATAAAAAATTAACTTTTTACTGCACTATATATATCAAAATATAAAGATTGGTAGTAGTTGATGCCTATTAAAACATAAATAGTCTTCATAGTGACAATTCAACGAGCTTCTTTCATTTATACTTTGTTTTAAGAGTTACAATTAGCTTCACTATACATAAGGACCAGTTTTTTAAATGAACGGACATGTCAACAAAAGTAGGACATGGAAGTAGGAACTAAAGAAAACCTCCAAGCCTGAGACTGGCAAGGTAATTGGAAAGGACTGGGGCGAGAAAGAGTCAAACACAAAAAACATAATGGTACCCCCCACGCACAAAGATAATGAAAAACTTAATAAAAAAAAAAGGTATAGGGCAGACTCCACAAACTGCAAGTTGACATCCAATAGAAATGTATGACTAAATATATGAAAATGCAGTTGAAAGCTACATAGAATGAAAATGATAAATTAATATAAGTACACTAGGTTATGAGGGGAATAACACAAGCAGTAATCCAGATAGCCATACTCTTTACAATCCACAGAAAAAGACAAGATAACCTTCCAACTATAGTGAAAAAAAGCTATTAAAGGCAGAAGAGCATGGTTATGACAGTAAACAAAAGGCTGTCACATCAATGTGAGACCGGACAGAAGCTGAGGAATGGACAACACTGATAAGTAATGGGGAGGGATGTGCTCATCTTTTGATGGAGATAAGAGAAACAGATATTAAATGGATGTTACTACTCCACAAGATCAATGTCCTTTAAATTTTGTCTTTCTATTACACAAGTTGTTTTAAAGCCCTCTTGACATTTTATGAGGGGGGAGAACGACACACCTCTTTGGAAATATATAATGGAGCTTAACAGAAAAACAAACAAAACATTCGTCAGAGCCCACAAGTTCAAGTTAGTTGTTTTAATGAAATGGGTTAAAGAATTGTGAATTACAGAAACCAATAATCATTATTGGTCAGCTATTGGCAAAGCAGTCTTTTTTTTTTATTTAACAACAACGATAGTGCAACTTTTACTTGCCAATTTGATTTTGTTTCCACATTTCAGGTTTTAAGGACGGTTCTTTATTTAAGCTAAACTAGATGACAGCTGGATCACGGAAAATTGTTCTTGGGCATTGTACGCCTTAACATTATGAATACTTAGAATTTGTGTTTAGGTAAAGCCCGTGACAGCAAGTTTTATTACAAATAGCCTAATACCCTGAGATAAAAAAGAAAGCTGTCCTAGACCACATTATATCAGTTTTACTTTTTTAAAAGAGAGTAACTAACATTGTGCTTTTCTTGTTGGTTCAGTAAAGTTTCCAATGTATCAAGCCTATTGATGACCTCATCCAACTTTTGTTGTAGCCGTAAAATAGCAAAGGCCAGCTGCTCTGTAGTATCTGAAGCCACTTCTCTTGGTCGAGATCTGCCAGCTCCATCTTGCCCACCACTTCCCGATGCACCACTCATGTGCAAATGTTGACAACCACGACTACCAGTTGCTGCTTCTGTTGATAGTGAAAACAAGGAGTTATTTAAGTACCACTGGATCACCAATATAATAGCATCATACCACTGGTATTGTACCATTAACAAAATTTTTTGTTACTGTATACAAATATTCTTTGATCTAAATAACTATGATTGAAAAGTAAATGGAAATGAGCATTGTTTAAACAACCAGCATGAAACAAGATCTTTTAATCACCATTTACTATTGTCATATACATATATAAAAAGTGGAGACAGTTAAACAGTACAGTATACAACACAGAAATCTACAACACTTCAGGTAATATCATTTGTGTCAAACTTTCTTTGTTGTATGTAATAACCCTCCTATTATGTTATGTTTGGGTCATACTGACCTAATGCAGTTTCAAACAAATTGAAACAACCTTGAATTGATAAAATACTTTTTCTTTACATAGCTTTTACCCTTTTATGTTAATCTAGCTGAGAGTACTCCTTCAAGATGCAAAAACCGTATAAATGACAATGTTCTCCTTCTTTCTTTTGTTATTCAATCTCTAATTGAAGGTAATAATTGATTCATTGTGTATTTCAATTCAAAGCCAAAAGTCTATAAAAAAGTGAAAATGTACACTATTTCAGGGATTTTTTTATCCCCTTTTCAAGAACAAATCCTAAAACAAAATAGCCCAAGTACAATGGACAAGTTTTCAGTTACCATACAAAACATTATGGTAAATGAGCCAGCAAACTCTGGACGATGCAAGCCAAAAGTGGATAAAAAATTGTTCCCTATTTCAGAGTCATAATTTTACCCCCCTTCTCAAGCAAAAAACCTAAAACAAAATAACCCATGTATACTGTTGGATAGTTTCTACTTGCTATACAAAATATTTTATTGTAGTTAAGCCAACCGACCATGAGTGGTTAAAGCCAGAAGTCTATAAAAAGTGTGTCCTATTTCAGCCAACTCTAGGTGAGGGATTCATCATAACAAACTCAAATGTGAAAGTAATGCATCATTACTTTATGAAAACCAGTGTCAGGTCAAACAGACCCAAAATATAACAGGAGGATTAAAGTAATTTAGAGATCAATACAAAAATCCATCAAAATGAAACAAATGCTGTAAACACAGATCATCATGGTTACTACACCTAGTAATAAAGCAACAGATGGCTTTTTCTTATTGTAAGATTTAGTATGGCATTTAATAAATAGTATATGCAAGTTTTAGTACCACATGGGTATGCAGTGTTTTGAATACAAATGTGTATTTTTACATAAATAATTATATGTTTCAATAATTAAGGTAAATGCACTGGTTTTGCAATATGTACTTTATATGACAATCTTAAAATCATTATTTTTAAAGTGTTTTGTTTTTTCTTTAAGCACCAACAATTCCACCATTTCTCAATGACCATGAATTTTCTTTCAGTCACATAAACATCAAGGAAGATTCACAAAATCAGTTTAAAAAAAGATGTATTCAAATATGTAATACAGGAAAAACCTATTCACGTAAACTTCTAACTGGTTAATATCAAGAAACATTTGTAGTACTTAGAAAATTCTCTCTTAGCTTAGAAAAGTGAACTATTTAGTTTACATAAATTTTCAAATACATACATTTTTAGAACACCCACAGACTTTCATAAATAAGAAATCTGCCTTGTGTAGTATTGAACCTACGTGCTAGTTACACATGGTCAAGACTTATGTCTCATTCACATATTTTGGGTTTTTTTCTCATGGGAAATGCTGTTGGAGACCTAGTTTTGATATTGTATCTACTGCCTCAAGTTGCATCTCTATGTCTAAGTAAAGAAATGTTTAGAAACTATATACACCTTACTTTCTCTCAGAACAACCAGTGATGTGGGTAGCACTTATCCACTGAGAAGGTATGGCATTACTGTTATACATTGACAGGATATGACTTTTTTTTGGTTATATAATGTCATATACTCTCTAGTCTAGGGAAAGATCTCCAGTGTAAGTACTGTCCATTGTCCCATGCACTTCTTTAGGTAATAATAGGATAATAATAAAGTTTCTATAATTGATATTAACACTTTATCATCTCCATCCATATATTTACACATGCTAGACATAATCTCCATCCATATATTTACACATGCTAGACATCATCTCCATCCATATATTTACACATGCTAGACATCATCTCCATCCGTATACTTACACATGCTAGACATCATCGTCATCTGTATATACTTACACATGCTAGACATAATCTCCATCCATATATTTACACATGCTAGACATAATCTCCATCCATATATTTACACATGCTAGACATAATCTCCATCCATATATTTACACATGCTAGACATAATATCCATCCATATATTTACCCATGCTAGACATAATCTCCATCCATATATTTACACATGCTAGACATCATCTACACCCATATACATACGCCAAATGTCTCGTGCACCATCTAACTGCATTGCAACTGGTTTGTTGTGGTCAAAGCATTGCTACAGTAATGGAAAAAAACAATTCCATAGATGATAAGGGATTAAAGGTTAGACTATATATTTGGTGGGAACAATTTATATATGAATTACATACTTTTAATGGAAGAACTAAAGGAATTACCAAGAATATCAGAAATGTAGAAAATCCCTAATAGTAGTTACCCAAATTCTAATGTTTTTAACTGTAGATTTGTTCAGATCACAGATTTCTTTACATCCTCCATTTATATAGATGTAAATGTTAAATTTTTACACCAAGCAGATGATAGCTATAGGACAGAATACAAGTGCATAATACAGCTTCACAGTCATATTATTTGCTTGACCCAACAATCTACTAATACTGTAAATCCATCACTCTGAGAATATAAAAGTGTTGGTGTGATTTCTAACAAAGCTAGTTTAATGCATATATAATGATATATAATTCACTACAAAACTTTACCACAGGTAATGGAGGAATCAATCGTGGTTTATGAGTATGATTGCTATTGTTATACATTCCTTACTGCCTGCACCATTTATCTTTCAAGCTCCCCCCCCCTCTCTCCAATTCATTTTCTAATCTCATTAAGCCTTCAATTTTAGCCATCCCAATTTCTTCCAACTTTTCCTCAGATTTAATTATATGAATGAACATGTATGAGTAGTAATTACATTATGTACTTTTATTATAGTCAGGAAGATAAAATTTTTGGCTATTGACAATTCAACTATAATTACAAAAAAAAAGAGGAGACAATTGAACTTTGAATGATACACTCACCTCTTGTGTGTCGACGACTTGAGGCCTGGCCAGAAGGATTAACCTGTAAAGGATTGGGTATTCTTTTACCAGATGTGAGGTCACCCCCACCTCGTGTTTTAACTATCAATTCTTCATTTTGGCCATTTCTTTTAGATGCCTCAAGGCCTGCTACATCTTGCAGTTGAAATTCACCACTATCACCACTTTTCTGAAGATCTGTATTTTTAGTTGTGGCCCTCTCAGAATATACTGACCAAGTCTGATTGTCATTATCTACCATAACTATTGATTCACTCTGGATATCAACACCACTATCCCCATTAACCTGCTTCTTGGCAAGTACCCGCAACTCATCATCATCATCCTGCAACCAGAGAAATTCAAACAGCAGATTTTAAATGTCTGTACTGGTAAAATCACAAACAGATTACCCAGCAATAAAAAAGTTAAACATCTATATGTTGATAAAATTTCTCGTATCAGAAACTCTTTAAAGTATTGAGTTTATAGCAAACTACTTAGTAAATCATTGACATGAAACTACGTTTTTATTCAAATATATCATTAAATAATAAATTATGTAATAAACAAGAATAAACAAAAATATTTCATTATACTTTCTCTTTTCAGCACAAAGAATACTTCCAATTCAACAATAATAATAGTAACGTAATAATTCCTCCCTCCCTCCCAAGTCACATTACATACAGGAGATAGCCTAAAGAGGTAGGCAGCAGTAAAAAAAAAATTGAAAAAACAGTACTAGTTTGAGAAAAAACAACAACAGATGTTTAAGAATAAATTTATTTTAAGTAATTAAAAATGTATCCTAAATTTAGCAACTCAGACCTCATGCTTTGTTTTTCCACAGTAAAAATTTTATGTCAAATAAACAACTATTATCATTAACTTCTGGCCAAAGCAAGTTACTCACATAAACCAGAATTAAGAATTAACCCAGTATAGCTGATTTCATATACCATTCTTTTCCAATGATATGATTGTTTCTATGACAACCAACACTCCTCAGCAACAACAACAACAAAAATACATAAAAATGTTTCTTGTTTATGATATCTAATTTGTTAAGAATGCATCTTCTATACACGCAGATATAGTCATTACGTTCTTGTGTAAATATCAACAGAATAGGCAATTCCCGCACAATGAAATACAAATACAAGTTCTTATAGAGTTAAGTCTATTCAGAGCCAAAGTAAGGTTCTTCAAAAATAGCAAATGGTGATAATCCAAACAAAGCAACTGTAACAATAAGGTCTTGATGCTGTTATTATCATTCTTGGAATGACTAACAGCTTCTGGAAGACAGATAATACTGCTTCCCCTTGCTACCCAGAGCAATAATAGATTGTAATCAGGATCTTGTACAAAAGTTATACATACCGATGTCATAGTAATGTATTCACCTAAGTACTGTTTTGTTGATCAACATGAGAGGAAATTCAAAAGAAAAAATTAAATCAACATCCTTGTTTGTAGTTTCCTGTACCCAAATGCAAAAAAGAGTTTAGTTAATTAATGCAATTTCCAAAGTTTTACTTTATAATGCACCAAGAAAATCCAAAACAGCATGTTATACTATTATACTAACTTGTACAAGTCTTTGGCCACACCTAGGAAAGCAGGATGAAAAAACAGGACTAAACAAGTAGAAGCTTAGGAAATAACTGTTTTAGTATATAACCCTTATCAAAGGCCTCTGTGCAAATTTACAACATCCTACATCCAGTGATGAAAACTACATGCAGAACATTTGTATAAGCATTCAAAAATAATTACCTGGATATATCCGACTAAAGAACATTCTTCACTAGTTATGTAAAGATTAAATTCTAAAGTATTTCCAAACATGACATATAAACGTGACACAATAAATAATGTTAGTCAATACTGTCCTATGCAGTTTAAAGCTGACTGATGAGGGTTTTATTTTCAGAAGTTCAGAAAAGCTGGTTTTAGTTACATTCAGAACAAGTTCTGGTATCGAACTACCCATACTACAATTAATTTTCATCAGTAATAGAGTCACATACATTTTCAACGTACCTGATGATGACAAAACCTTGTCGAAACGTTGTACATTTGTTGTTATGTTAAACTTATATTAAAGTTTTTCTTTATTGCCCATTCAAGCCATCTCCAGCCATGTGTTCTCATGGTAAGGTTATGAACATGAATGGATTTTATTATGCAGGAGTTAAATTGGCACTTGCTAGCAGAACAAATAAGTGAACCTCACAAACAGTCTACTAAAATAAATAATAAATTTTTGTCGTCCTTTTCCAATCATAAATGTGGATTTTTAGTGAATATTTTTACTTTTTTCATGAGAAAATGGGTTTCAAGGAGTCAGTACAACACAAGAGAATTAGTTTACTGTGTACAGAAAATGATTTCATACAGAAACTATGGGGAATGTATAATTTGATATCAAATCTACGTGAAACATATAACGCAGTTTGAAATATTTTTATTTAGTTGAATAAACCCAACAATATCATGAAAATTAAATATATCTATGTTATTGGATGTCTTGTAGGATGGCTGAATGATTGTTTTATTCTATGTCAATGTATAAGAAATAATTTCCATATCTGTATCTCTATAAAAATTATAAGGACAACATTAGGTATACTGTGAACATATACAATACTCAATTATGTAAAGGAAAAATAACCAGACAAACATTTAAAAACATGCACAGAAACTTGTATTACCTTTCATGCAAATATAAGAAATGTCTTACACACAAACATATATATATATATATATAAGTAAAATTATATCCAACTCCTAAAATCAGTTCATGTTTTTTAAATCAAATAATATCATAAATTATTCAAGTATTTGGTATTTAACATAAAAAATTAAAAAAATAAAATAATAAACCTCAAAAGTGATTATTTACAAGTTAAAACTATGTATTTAAATGTTTTATATACTGTTCTTAGGTGTAGTTAATTAAGGTTTTACAGAAAAATTTCCAGTATTCATTAGCTTCCATAAGAAGGGCCACAGACCTGTTCCAAAAACTCTTTATAAAACTAAGATACATCCAAACTTTAGGGTGAAGATCAATTATAATTTGTTTACAGAATAGCCCAATTTTAGCACAGGGAAAGAAAAGTTTCCACTAATTTTTAGTCAAATCTATAGCTTTTAAATTTTTCATGACTAAAAACAAAAGTTCAATTTTAAAGCATCAAATTACAGGATTTTTTTTTCCCTATCAAATGAGGGACACTTCAAATTATAATCACAACATTTTGGAGTATGTTGGAAAAAATAATGAATAAATCTTATGTACATGTAGCATCCACTAAGATTATATACAAAAATCACCTCTTGAATTTGATCATATGTGTCAGAGAATTCATCCACTTCACTGTCTGAGCCACTACTCTCACTCAATCCATTAACATTTGTAGGTCCATCAATGCCTTGTTCTAGATGTAGAGCAGTTAAAAAACACATCATGAATGCTTCACAAAATCAAACTTGGAAGTTTCCAAAATATAGAACCAAAGACTATTACTTACAGACTGGAGTGAAATAAAGAATGATACGGAAGTATTGCAGTTTGAAAGAAGCTGGTTTGATACAAGAAAATAGAACAATATCTGTCAGAAAGGGTAAGAAAGCTCACAAAATATTTTTTTTCTTTTCTGTTAGATGAAACAGGTTATGCAGTCAGTTTAAAATGCCAGATTTATCCATTGCTAGACCTAATACTATACCCCATAGATATCCAATCAAATCTTTGGTATAAAAAAAGTAATCATAGTATCCAGCATAATATAAATATACTTCTAAATAAACTATTTTGTTTTGGCACAAGTCTTTAGAAGTCTACCACACCTAACTAAAAAAAAAAAGGAGAACTGCTGCTTATATTACTAAATATGCTGTTAGTGATTAAATCAAACTTCTCCACTACTGGAATATTTGGTGCTAAGTAATACAAGGATAATTAGGATGTTGATGATGTAATCAAATCCTTTACTCTGTGTCATTAATGCTAGGACAGAAATCTGTATTCAACACAGAGTAAAAATTGTGTACTGATATATTCTATTAACAACATTTCACTTCAAAAAAAAAAAAAGGGGGGGGGTTTATTCACTTCGAAATATAATTCAACAATTTCCAAAGCTTGAGTTCCTAGTTTCATTGACCTCATACATAAATTTTAGAACTAAGATCCTAAGCCATGGCTAATAACACGTATAGAATTAGTATAACTTCATCACATCAATTAAGTGCAGGAATTTTTAGCAGCTAAAGATATACGTGATGACAAAATAGGAAATCATATTATACAAGGGTGTTTACTATTCACCATACAGTAATGCTTTAAAAAATATGTTGATATCTAATAATGAAAATGTAAAATGGGACATCATTTAATATCTATTAGTCTATATTTATCAGTCAATTATCTTACTTTATATAGTTAACTTTCTAAAGGCTGAATAATTAATGTAGTTATTAGCACTTTCAAAGTGTCAAATCAGGTATATTATTGTTGTTTTTATAATTATTTATTTTACAAATGATTTGACAGAGATATACTTTATTACACTTTCTATTTCACATGTACGTGATAAATAAGTTTCTATAATTTTGATAAAGTTTGAACACAAGCATGTTTATATCAACCATTATATGAAAACAACCTCATTATCAATAGCAAGCTCTAAGCTCCTGGAAAGAGAAACACTCCAAGCAGAATTTAAGATCTCTATTTTACACTGGAAAGGTTAACTACCTTATAAGTTAAACTAACAACAACAAAAAACATGCAACATTTTCAACACCCATCACCCATATCTCTACTTTATGTTTTAAAACCATTTAACTGGATGATTCTTTATATCAGTCAGTTGAAACATTTTTCAAGAAACAAAGAAGGAATTTGAATATAATACAATTATGTTTAAATGTAGAAAAAGATAATTTAAGAAACCAGGTTTTTAATAGCACTAATAACTTCAAAAAAAGTTCCAAAATTATCCAATAACAATTGACCCACAAAGGGGCACTTTTTATACCTTTGCTTTGACATTTTGTTACTTATAAATTTAATAAAGTATTTACATTTTATTTTCATTTTCACAGACTTAAATATCTTCTTAAAGATATAGTGGAAAAATATTGTGAAAAAATCATTAAAAAAACTTTTTAAAGATACGTTTGTATATGCTTTTACTGCCAACATTTCATTAACATCCTAGGAATTAAAATTAAATTTTAACCACTTTTATAATCTTGTATCAATGATTGTTTCCATTCAATTACACTTAAAGTAAATGACAGTATACAATATGCAAAAGTAAATGTAAGCATTAAAACTAATACCATAAATACCTCCCACTACATGTGCAAATGTAAAAAATACCATCTTCTGTTAGCTTTGAAATCCATATTCCTTTTGATTTACAAGGGAGGGTGTGTGTGTGTGTGTCTCATATTGTACTGTTCCTCTAGTACTTAAGTATTAAAACAAATATAATCCTATAATGGTTAATTTTTACCAGTAAGTACCAACTGAGCCCAATGATAATTAACTATTTATAAGTCCCTATAGACACCTTAAATGTTTCAGTAATAAAGTTGCAGAGGCAATTGGTATCCAAAAAAAAACAACCACATTTCTCAGCTTACTGAAACAATGTAGTTACAACTTTCATAAGACATTTTGCCTCAATCTGTCCCATGAAGTAGCCTTCAACAGTCAAACATTTGGTTTCTACACAAATGTCAAGTAGCATTTCTGTTCTGGAAGCCATTACTGCATTCACCACACTACTTCTGGGAATAGTATGACTGTCCATCACAATGTGAACTATCAATACATGAGTGTACTCTAGTGTAGTTAATTTTCACGCAACAGAGAAGGGGCAATCCCATATTATTTGTATTATTATTCACTGTTTCCATAATGGTCTCCAATATTGTGTATATATATGTTGGAATAGTATGACTGTCCATTAAAATGTGAACTATCAATACATGAGTGTACTCTAGTGTAGTTAATTTTCATGCAACAGAGAAGGTGCAATCCCATATTATTTGTATTATTATTCACTGTTTCCATAATGGTCTCCAATATTGTGTATACATATGTTGGAATAGTAGAATCTACAATTTAACAGAACAAAAATTATATAAAATTATAATCATGAAAATAAAATGTTAATCAAAATAAAAAACTCAGTATCATATCTCACCTAAATAATTAGTTTCAGAAATAATTTTCAAGTTTCAAAGTTGGATTTAACAAAGTAAAATAGCTCACCTTTTTTTTCAAAATTTGAATTTAGAATGCCTAATAGCATTTTATTATGTTAATAAAAAACACTAAGGCTTTTCAGAATTAACATATCATCAGAGCTAAGCTGCAGTAGATGAGCGCATGTTCAAATTATACATAGTAAGGGATCTTTATACAATGAATATCACTATTTATCTAACATGTGCTTGTACTTGTGTTGGATATTACAGTATACAGTTACCTTTTGTTATAGTTAAATTAATTATCTTGATAATAACTCACCATAAAGGGGATTCTCAGGTGATGCATCAGCATCATGACAGGATGCCTTTTTTCCCTGTATTTGCTTCAATAAATTGGGAGTGTTTCTAACAGGACTTGCTAATTTTCATATAAGATAAAAATTTTGTTTAGTCACAAAAAAATAGTGTTGCACATGTGAAAGGCACACAATGTTTTTGACCTAATATTTTTTTATTTTTAACTATCTAAAAAGAAAAAGTCTGCTATATAATCTTCTACATTAATCCCTAAAACCTCTTACAGTTAACCTTACTGTTGGCCTTGAAACAGTTTAGTGTAATCATCACCATTATTTTGGTGTACATGCATACGTAATCAACCGATATACACAAATATTCTAAAAATAAAGCTTCTCTTACTATCTTATCGATGATCTAAATAAATAGTCAAATACTGAAGTAACTTGAAAGCGTAGTTTTACTGAAAAAATTGTTCTATTCAATCTGCTTAAGTAAGACTGATTTTTCAAATGCAAAGTTGCTTTTTCTTACCAGAGTTATAAGTATATTTGTGACTAGTGAAATGAAATCAACCTTCAGCAAAGTATTAAGAAAATGAAGTTACATGCAGCTATCCACTGATAGATTGGATTTTTTGTTTTCATAACCACATAAACCACTATTAGCCAGAATGTTGCTCATAACTTAAAGCTCATCTCTGTATTAAAACTGACTGAGACATAAAAGGGGTAACTTGTTACTTGTTTAATACAAATACAAAACATTTAGTACAAATCTTTGCCAATTTTTATTTTCAGTTTAAAAAAGTACTGTTGAATGTAAACACTATTACAATGATAACAAGTATTAATTCAATTTTTTTTCCAACACAAATTTCCCACAAAGCTACTTGAGGGCTAGCTGCATTAACCATCCCTACTTTTGACATGATAGACGAGAGGAAAGGCAGCCAATCAACTCCACCCACCACGAACTTGTGGGCTACTTTAATCGAATCATAGGATTTGACCATCACTCTTATAATGCAACCATGGCCCCAGCACGATTTCTCTTTCGCTGAACCGTGGAACTACGATATAGCACAATAACCATTTGGTCATGCTCTGCTCCCACATAACATTACTCAGTTTTTTTTCCTCCCAGATTTTATCTCATTTTTCATTGGTAAAATTAAATCCTAAGAATTCTCTAGGAAGTTAAAAAAAACAAAAAACAGCAGAACCTTACTGAAAGGGCAAAGAGAAATTCAACATAAATTTGTACTTCACAAACACCTGATTATGTGACATGCACAAGTTTATTTCAATTGTTTTACCAAAACAATTAATGTTTTTTGATGTTTGTTTATACACATCAGTATATTTCAAATCTGTTCAATGTTAAATCATACCTTAGAGAAGCAGAAAGTGAATAGAGCAATTAAATATAGTCAAACATTACTCATAAATTTTAGAAACTAAGAATAAATAGACCTGAAACATTTCAATTTTTATTATTGAATGTCTAATGTAAT
This sequence comes from Limulus polyphemus, assembly GCF_000517525.1. NCBI lineage: Eukaryota > Metazoa > Arthropoda > Merostomata > Xiphosura > Limulidae > Limulus > Limulus polyphemus. Next base: position 253,456 of record NW_013666563.1, on the reverse strand, counting down.
AAAAAAACAAAGAGGAATACCTGAAGAACTGCTTAATTCCTGGTCATTTTCTGAATCTTTATCCCCATTTAGATGAGGGAGGGAGTTTGATTTCTCAAGAGGGACACTTTCATACATTGGTCCCAGTACATCCATAAACTCTGCAACACTGTCTGAATATGACATTGTTTCTATGATCTAAACAAAGGAAGAAAATACTTTGTTACTTATTTAAATAACATGCAAACAACAAAGCAGACAAGTATATACAGGAAACACATGCATATATGTCACCATTCTGGGTCCAAGTAAATATTAATGAAATTGTAATACAGTTTAGATCTGTTTAACTCATTTCTCTGCTTAATATTGAATCTTCATCTTCATTTAATTTTAAAACAATATATGCAATCTAAAAACCTTGTATGAAACACAGAAAAAAAAAACAGTAATAAATAAATCAAGCTTCATTTTTACTTGATGAATAGTTGAAAATAAATACAACAAATTTAAAGTACTTAGAAATTATTTACAGAAACATCTTTCTTTTTTCTGTATTTTGTTAGGAAATTTGACAATATTACAAAGAAAACTTATTTTATATATGAAAACCATATTAAACTGTAAATCATTTCAGTAAACACTAAGTTCAAAATATATTGTCATCAAATACTTTATGTTATTCTAGATTTGAGAGCAGCTTTCCTCAAATTTGTTAATGTTTTATAAACATAAAAGTTTTAAGGACAATAAAATATTACTCAAAAGAACACAAAACTATTTGTATTTTAACAGTTTTATTATATAGACCAAAAATCATCTCAACTCCACCTTTTTCAACTCCCCCACATAATTCTCCATTGCCTCTTCTCGGGGCATTTCCCCCAAAGCATGCCAAGCATCCCTATTAAAGAAAAATAAGGTCCAAATGATTCTACTAACTTACATTAATATTAAACTTTTTTTACTTCTAACTGCAAAAATTATTTTCACTCAAGCAGTAAATGAAAGTTTTACAAATAATACAACAGAAATAATCAATGAAAAAAAGTTAATATCACTCTTCTAAACTACAAATATCAAATACTTTGTTCAGAGGTGCTACAAAACAACTAGGGAAAGAGTTCCATATGGCACCCCCACCCAAAAATTGTAGAATTGCCTGGATAAAAAAAGATTCTGAAAAGGGTTTATTTTAAGGGGCGTATTAGAAAAATTGGGGCATGGCTTTTGGGGGTTTACAAAAAAAAAAAATGAAAAAAAAATGTTCCAAACTACTTTACAAGACATTTGTAAAGTTATCCCCAAGAAGATTGTACATCTAATTAATGAAGTAAGTGGTATAATAATGTATTAAAATTATCAGATCATACTATTAATATGATTTATTAATACATAAATATTACTTTGATGAATTTTTTTTTAAATTGAGTGGGGGTGCCATATGGAACTCTTACCACAACTAGTATAAACTGTTCTAATAAATACTATAAGGTGAGAATCACAGAACGTGTACCATTTAGTTTTGTTGATAACATCCCAAAAAGATGGTCTAGGTTGAGAACATGGTCCTTCAGTTGCTTGTTTAAAGTATGAGTAGAATTTAAGCTTTAATTCATTTGAAGGTTGAAAAGGTCCTGGAAAATATAACAGTACACACATTAAATTTGGCTTTCTATATAGTCAAGTGAAATGACCAGCAGTTAAATTTTGTAGAACCATACTATATTATATATTTATTGTTACTTTCATTAACAATATTGGTTAGACTTATATATATGTAGAATGTTGTTACTTTTTAATTATATTTTTTATTATTGTACTTTAGTTATAGACATTAATTTGCACTGTTAGCCTAAATATGTAGTTATGACTCACCTAAGATGCCAAAATTTCCCGAGATATTATTAGGATTATGACTATATATATTGTTAACAGCAAAGATACACAACTGATGAAACAATGCATTCTAATCTTTGTAAGTAGGAACATAAGAATACTATACTTAATTAGCTATACTGGTTGCCAGGTTGATCTTTAGTTTCTCAGTACATAGCTTGTGCGGATCAGAAGTTAATATTAATTATTCATATACATTACACATATTAAAATGTACTATTATCCCTATTTTCTTATACATAAAGTTGGAAAATCCATTTTCACTATATCCAAGCTGATTGGCATAGCTGCCAGATAAAAGTTGAGTGACAAAAGTGGTTGATTATTAAACCCTTACCACTACACCCAAGCTGATTGTGGTATAGTTGCCAGATAAAGTTCAGTGGCAAATGTAGTTGATTATTAAACCCTTACCACTACACCCAAGCTGATTGTGGTATAGTTGCCAGATAAAGTTCAGTGGCAAATGTAGTTGATTATAAAACCCTTACCACTACACCCAAACTGATTGTGGTATAGTTGCCAGATAAAGTTCAGTGGCAAATGTAGTTGATT
>NW_013666563.1:220100-250363 GCF_000517525.1 Limulus polyphemus | reverse complement strand
GGAAAAGGAATTTCATGAGTTAATTTAAATCTTAAGCCTTTACGATAGCATTCTAGTATGGTAAAACTAATAGAAATTTGGGTTATATATATATATAGGAATATTGGCTATAAATCTAAATAAGCCATGGTTTCATATCACAAGTCATTAGTTATTAGGAACATAATGATCTATGATACAAAGCTCACGTAAACATTTAAAAGTATGTTTTAATTTTTAAACTGCTAAAGTTATTCTTCTGTAAACCATGAAAGAAAAGGCTTAGTTCCAAGATCCCATGGCTGTATGTAAACTACATTTGGTTTATCATAGTTTTGCAATGTGTCTGCATAGCATGCAATGGTGAGCAGCAGTTAAGTCAAAGTGAAAATCAATAAACTGAAATTCAGAGCCCTTTGACATTTTGTAGATCAGCCATGTGGAAATATTTTGAGTTTCCTGTCTTAACAAAAATAATATATTAATGCAATTTGTGCAAAATAAACATCAAATATACAGAACATATCAGTGCTTATACTTCAGCATCATGCAAAATGCTGATTTGGAGAAATTCTACAGAAACCCAGCACAAATATAACCCTATTATACTTTGTATTTAACTTAAGTAAAATTAACATCTGTGTGCTGTTGTTTTTTGGGGTTTGGGAGAGTTGTAACTATTTCAAATGCAAGTAAACAGCATATTCTTTACTGATGAATAAATATTCTTTTGTTGAAATGGCTGTGTTGATTTAAAACTATAGCAATTACTTTTAAATCATTTAAACAGAGATGTGGAAGAGGTTGCATGAATTGCAATGTGCATCATATCATGGCTTGTGTATCACAATACATATATCATGAGCCTAGTGTAATGACCCACTAGTTATACCTCATTTGGAGTATTGTATCCAGTTTTGGTTCTATCTTAGAAAGACCACTGAGTTGTTGGAGAGGGTTCAGATGATGGCTACTAGGATAAGCTAAGTTTCTTAACTTGTTCTCTCTTGAAGAGGAGGGTCAGGGGTTATCTTATTTAAAGGGCCCATAATTATTAAAGGAATTAATATGACTGATGTATCGGATTTTTTGTGCAGGAAGAATAGGTCATAAAATTAAAACTTTGAAGGGTCAGGTATCTTTAGTTTAGGCTGTTTTAATCCTCCTTCAATAAGGCAGTAAACCTGTGGATTAAATTGCCATCTAGAGTGGTAGAGGCTGTAACTTTAAAGATGTTTAAGAGAAGAACTAATAATTATTTAAAGGATCAAGGCTGAATTTAATAATTAGTTTTGTGTTTACTGAGGGAAGCTGGGAGCCAGGTCATCCTTGATAGGTCAAAAAGGTGAAAGCCCCTTGATTTCCAAGAACTTATAATTTACAATTAATACTAATGTTTGGTCAAGGTTTTAAATACTTCATTACTATTATGATTAATAAATTTTATTCAATTTTATATAACAAAATATGCATGGAACTACCAATTTTGTTCACAAAACAAAAAATAATTCAAAAATGAAATGCTTACAGACATGCAAAGTGTCTTCAGTTCTTATCACATACACAAAGGAACAACTAAAAGTAAACCTAATTGTTATATCTAAATATTTATATTCAAAGTTTTAACAGTATGTTTTTAAGATGTACCATAAATTGATGTCAAATACAAATATGTTCTTTATGGCCTCTGAAAAATATGTCTAATTTACTTTAGACTATGAAAAAAGTTAATAAACATACATGCACAATAGTATTTTTATTTAAAAAATGAATATCAACAACAATATTAAAAGAATACAAGAAGAAAGTAAACATTTAGACTAGAGTACCAGATCTGCTATAAATATAGGTATACTGTAAAATATTATATATTTTCACTACACTTTTAGAACAAAGAAGAAATGCTTACAAAGAACAACAGCCACAAACTGTGCAGTAAACACCGATGTTTTTTGCCTAATGTAGCTACTGTACTCATTATATATAGTAGAGCTAGGTAATTAGAGATTTTCTAATCAATTAATTGTTCAGTTCTTTAATTGATTACATTCAACTAATCAATTATTCTCACTTGAGATGGCTAAAAAAACTTGTGCTATAAATTGGGTTTTGATACCTACTATAAGCAGTACACAGACAGCCCATCATATGCCTAATAAAAAACAAGCATAATGGCAATACTTCGACTATTTGGATAGTTGGAATAAGATTAATTACAAACCCCAATTTCAATCAATTGATTATTTTCATTGATCTCGTGACATTAATCCATTAAGCTTGAATTAGTCAAAAATAATAATGGCAATACTTTGATTACTAAATAGTTTTAGTAATCGAAAATGATAATAATCAGAAACACTAATTTCAAATTGTTGATTATTTTTGTGAAAGCAACTGCAATTTTAATTATTTAATAGTTGGAATAATCAAAATTAGTAGTACTAGAAAGCACTAATTTTGATCAGTTGATTATTTTCATAAAATTTATCAATTCAATCATAACTTTAATTACTGGATAGTTGGATTAATCAAAAACATTAGTTGATTATTTTTATTATATTAACTGTGTGTTCACAGGTGGAGTCAAAGTTTGCATTCTATGACAATATATAAGGTGCCATTTAACATGGTACCACATATACGAGGTTAAGAGTCATCAACTACTCAATTTATCCAACATTGCTGATTTATAAACAGTTCATGGTAAAAGAGAATAAATACCACAAACAATATAGAAGCACTCTGTAAAACTGTAGATATGCATTTTAGAGATTCTAGAAATTACACAAAGGCAATATGCAAACTATTTGATGGACAAAAGTATTTTTATTCTTCAGATGAACATCATCATGCACTCCAATTTATGAGTCTGTGTACATATACTTTTACTAACAATTTGCCACATTTGGTGTAGAACACAAAGTAAATTCAGAATTATAGCTAAAATTCCTTCTTTAATACGGGGTTGGTCCAATTAATCATAATTTTGATTAATCAAGTTAATCACCCAAATCTGATTATATATAGTAGGTGTTTAATGTAATCATCACCATTATTTTGGTGTACATGCATACATAATTAACTGATATACACAAATATTCTAAAAATAAATAGCCAAAATTTTAAAATCCTATTTGTTCACTACAGTATCCAAAATAAAGATTACTAATTACATCTCACACAACAGTTGAAACAAACTTCTGTTAACATAAAATATCTACCAATGTGCATCCAAAGATTAAATTAATACATATTTTTTAAGGTTAATAAGTTGACTAAATTATATACTTATACTGAAAAAGTGACTTTTATGCTCACTTAAACTCCTATGCAACAAAGCCTCTAATTTGGACTGATCAAATTACAAACTCTTTATGCAGCAAAATAACTGTTTAGGCTCATTTTTTTTGTTACAGACAGTTTGTTTCAAATTTATCAAACTAGAAACTTTTAAAACACTTGGACCATTGATAGCAAACATAAATAAAAAATTTACATTAAACTTGTCTTTTCTAACCAATTAGAAACAAGTCTTTCTAATTTTACTGAGAGCCATTACAGTGATTCAGAAGAGTAAGCATACATAACTATAATTTACTGATTACAGTTTTTCTCCAAAATCCAATCCATCATGGTCAAAAATTGGGGTAATGACATGATGAAATTCATTAATCCATAATCTATAAATTTTAAATTATAAATAAAACAACTACATTAATGCTGTGAAAAACCATAAACACATTCATTATATATTCAGTAATTACAAAAAAGGCAAAAACTTAAAATATTCACACCAGCTATGATTCAAATACCCCACCTCAATACTTTTCAATATGCTTATAACCTTTTTTTTTCCTGTACTTTCAAATAGTACTCCAAATGAATTCTCATTGTTTTAAACAGTTTATAATATCCTACTATGAGTTAACTTAAAAGTGGATTTGCTGTTTTATACCAACAGTTAAACACTCTGCAAAAAAGATTTTATCAACAATCCAATCTAATTCCTTCTTTGTTTCACAACTATGATGGTCCTCTCAAACTAAAAATAACTTTTAAAATTGCCATACTTGTTTTCACTGTCCAGAACCAATCACCCATGAGATACACAGAACTACAGCTAAAGAAACAACTTACAGTTAATTATATCAGTTTAACAATAACGATGGTCAAAAGCAAGCTAACTCTACCAATCAGAATTGAAAAGTAACATAAATTAATGATGCTAATTCTGTACAATAAGTTGATTAAAAATGTAGAAAAGATCAGTTATATAGGTGTTGCAATATTAAGTGTGCAGTAAATATTGAAATATTTGACATATAATTTTCTGACAATTTAAGATATTATACATATATATTTTGGTGCAAACTCAGTAAACAGTCTCAAGGTTAACTTCAAAGCATATGAACATGTCTAAAAATATTTAAGTCTTGTATTTTTTTTTTCATGTAGGCCTATAGAAAAATAATTGTAATGAGTCTTTATGGATTATTGTCTGTACGTGTATTTCATTATTCATAATAACTTTCTTTAATCTATATTATTCTAACACTCACAGTACTATATTATGTTTTAATTTTTACTAAAGTCCTAATCTACTCCTTTTGTGTAGGTAATATCAGCCTCCAAATGTGGAATGGGTAAACATATCCCTCTTTCCTAGGATTATATTAATTAATACTATCACTAGAGCCTTGGGGTATAAACTATTTGGTCAAAATGGCAAACAGAATTATACACTAATTTTAATAGAAGTTTTAAAACCTAAACCTTATTCTCAATCTTTAAGCTTTAATGAAAACTGGAGTCTAAGCCAATTAATCATAATAAACTGAAAACAACCTAAAAAATATCTTATTTATGTCCAATAATCAATATTTCACTAAGGACATGACTTGAAAGCCTAGCCTAAGAAATTATGGTAATTGATCTGTACACTAATCTAAAACTTTTTCCTTTTAAATTTTTATTTTCATTTATATGTACTATAATTTAGTTACGTTACAATTTACAGCTTCTATAGTCATTATGATTAATATTATTAAAACTTTGAATTCATACGTTTATAAGCTTAATCACACTCATAGATTTGACATAAAGATCATATTAATTTTAATAACTTATTATTATTATGGCAAACATACTAATAGTATCATTAATACTTTGTGACTTATAACTATAACTTACAAGTTATAAGTATATATTGTCAATACTGGCGTAAGGCATTATATTAACAGTTACACTTACTTAAGTTACAGCGTTATGGTTACACTTACAAATACATGTAGTTGAAATTTTACCACTTACATTTACAATACAACAATTAATTATGCTAAATTAGTAAATTATTAGTAAATACTAAATTGATGTGACTCAATCAGTCATGCGTAATAACAATAAAGACAAAATATATTACCGGTTTTTGGTAGTCCCCGAACAACTTTAACGGCAGCACGAAATTTGTCTTCTGTTGTCATATTTAACTGACCTTACCAACACGTGAAAAAATAGAAATAACAAACTAGAAACTGTAACACCACTAACGCCATACACCTGTGTGACGTATCCAATCATTTTCATTTCAGTCCGCAAGGTGGCCGTAAAACCTCGTTTAGAACCTGCATGGGAAATTACTAGAATTGGCTTGATCATGTAGATATTGTTAATAATCCCTTGTGAGAGGTAGAACACATATATAAGAGTTCAAAGAATAAATATGATAGCCTCTTTCATTTTCAGTAGATCAATAAGACAGTTTGCAAGCGGCTAAGACTACAGAGGAGATAAAAGAGTGTTAAAAGTTGTTCTAGAAATTATAGGCCACTTAGTCTTATTTTTATAATGGAAAAAATTCTACAGAGTTTGAAAAAAGAAGTTTTACAAAAAAAGCTAATGAAATATGATACCATAATGATAAATGAAAGCCAACATGAATTCTTCAAGAAAAATATTGCCTTAGTAATCGGTTGTTGTTGTTTTTATATGTGTGTGTGTTACTTGTTACCTGGATTATGGAAAGTGCATGGACTTAGATTTTCCAAAAATTTCTTGCTAATGTGTTACATAAAAGGCTAGTTGATTTAATTGTAGGGTGTTTGGGGGACAAGAAAAGGTTGCTATCAATGGAATCCAATCAAAGTGGACTTTTGTTACTAATGCAGTGCCTGAGAAGTCAGTGTTTGGGTCTTTGCTTTTTTGTTATTTACATTATAAATATATTGATGGAGACATAATTAGTAATCAAACTGGTGTATTTACGTGTTTTACACTCACCACAAAAGAAACCTATCATTCTATAGGTATTTGAAGAACTTGTAGCAATCCGCCACAATTTAATTCTTCGTATTGTTAGCTGACAGTGGGCAGCTTGTACATAACACATATTTATTTAGGTATGTTCAATAAAATGTTTTCAAATTTTCAGAAAGGACATTTTTTTCAACAGTTTAGTTTATTTTCGTGAATGAGACAGTTTATATGGACAAATAGGTCCCTTGTTGTCCCTAAATATTTTGTTATGTTATTATACTTAGTAGTCTTCTATATAATAAGGATAAGCCCAGCATGAAATGCACTAATCCCTATCTTAAGTATTGTTTAATCCAGAAGGACATCAGTGACCAAAGTCATTCGTATCTACAGACCTGGTGTCCAAGCTAGTTAAATTATCTCATTTTTTGATAAGATTGACAGTGGAACGAATAGAAAGGTCAGACTCTGGTCTCTCTTGACCTTTGTCTCTTGTGATGTAACAATTTGTAAATGGTGATAGAGCTCCGTAAAAGATCGCATTTGCTTTTGATTGTCAATTTCTAAGGTTGAAATGCTGTTTGCTCCGTCTGCTGTTTACAGGCAAACTATCCAAAACTTAAAACAAGTCACAACAAAGGTGTGATAGTTATATCAATATAACAAAGCCACGTTTTTTTTATAAATTGTAATAAAAGTTTCAAAGTGGAATATTCTGTATCAAGTCTCTATTTATTTTGCTTGAATTCGATTTAATAACACCCTGCATGCAGACACTTCTGAAGACATTGTAGTACTTTTAACTTAACTATTGATTACACTTTTATCTGTGAATACCACACCATTAAAAACGGACTGAAATACCTTAAACTAATAACACGCTACAGAGTTTCTTGTGTATATGATGTCAATGTCTCTGTGTTGCTTATTTAATGTATGATAATTAAATGTTTCATCTAATAGTATTTAGATTATTAAGAACGATTTTAACTACGTGTATCTCATTATTATAATGTGATATTCCTGATTTAGAGAAATAAAGGTAAACTAACTCCGCAACAAGATATTCGAAGATCTGTTTGGATTTAATGTTAACGTGAAAATAAGAGCAAAAGAGAACAAACAAGTTTGACGAACGCAAAAACTAAGCGTTATTTATTTTACTTTACATGTCTTCCAAGTTGAAAAATCAAAATTGAGGTAAAACTTTAAAGGAAAACAAATTAAAATATAGTACTACATAATCAGCACATACAATAATGGACCTACAGGAAATCTAGATCTGACCAATCATAAATAGAACTGCGAGAATCCGGAAATAACTATTTTTCATGTGACAGCCACAGAGCAGTCTCAGATAGCTTCCGTGATCGAACCATGGTACAGAAAGTAACACCTGAAGCTAAATTTAGCACTTGACCTTGACTGGATTAAGTATGTTCCAAATTAGTTCTTAAAACAATTTCCAAGTTATGTAGTTACGAAATACGTGTTGTGGTAGAGCGAAATATTAAGTATTTGCATACGTAGTGGTCAATATGCTTTATTTATAATTCTAATGTTAAATCACTATACAACATTAGAAGTTATTTTTAATATTCGTTTGGTGTGAGGATAATGCAAGCAGTCAGTGAATTGTTTGTTGTTGAGCGCAAAGCTGTACAATGGGCTATCTGTACTGTGCCCACCACGGGTATCAAAAACCGGTTTTGAGCGTTATAACTATCCAGACTTACTGCTGATCCACTTGGGGTAGTCACTGAAGGTTATCCCATAGAGAGAGATGTTGTCACATGCACGCCTAGTTGAAGGTTAATGTGATAGTCTCCGATATATTAATTATCTCAGAGATAAAAATAGCAAGCGCAATTACTAGAGGAATGGCGGAAAATATTAAGCAAAGCTAATTAAATTATTTTCCTACTTCATCGAGTTGAAGGAAAACACTGGACACAAAATAGGCAGTGGAAGAAAAATAACAGTTTATTTACTAATTAAATTTTGTTGTAACGCAAAGCTAACAAAATGATGTATCTGCGTTCCGGCTACTAAGGGGAAATCTAATTCCGGATTTTAGCTTTGTAAGTCTGTAAATTTACTGTAGACGCACCGAGGGACATTAAATAAAAGACAAACAGTTTCAATACAGCAGATAAACTCTTCTTTCTTTCGAGACAGGAGGGAGATCTGTAGCAGTGGAAAATCTGAATTCCTCCAGGAGAGAGATAACCTCGCTATCTAAACCACATTAATGAGCCAGTTCTACAATGACATCTGCAATACAAGAATTTAGTGATACGCTGAAGGGGAATGACCTCGTGTAACTAGCACGTGAACAAATTGGGCGAATACCACAACTAGTTCCCAATATTTTTGAACCTATACACATGCCCGCACACACGTATATGTGAAAATTTCGACAAATTCACCTGTCTAAACTACATAAAAGAAAATAAACACCTAGGGCCGTTTGCTTCTTTCTCAGTTCTAATGGTAAAGCCTGGATGTTTGATATTTAACAAGGGCGGCCTTTGTTTTACGTTCCTTGCCTCAACGTCATAACCTCTACAATCAGCCCCCCCCCCCCCACAGCAGTATGTCTGCGGACTTATACTGCTAGAAACCGGGTTTCGATACCCATGGTGGGCAAAGTACAGATGGTCCTTTGTGTAGCTTTGTGCTTAATAACAAACAACAACAACTCTACAATCATACTAATGGTCCTCCAATGTTTATTTAAATCGTTAGGCCTATAAAGCGAAAAAAAACTAATATATGTATGTGTACATATATTTGTATTTTGCATAATTTTAATGCTGGTTTCATAGTTTTCATAAAAATCTTCCACGAGCGGGGTGAAGGGGGATACCATCTTCTGTTAGCTTTGAAATCCATATTCCTTTTGATTTACAAGGGAGGGTATGTGTGTGTGTGTGTATTTTGCATAATTTTAATGCTGGTTTCATAGTTTTCATAAAAATCTTTCACGAGTGATACTAAATATCCCTGAACACTCCAGTTGAGAAAAGTTTCTTTTGTTTTAAAACTAAACACTTGCCACGAATAATTTTTTTAAAAAAAAATAGTGATTCAACCCTATTCAACAGAAAAAAATATATATTCACTGTACATGCAACAGTCCCTACAGTATGGAAGACACGTGAAACAGGTTATTTCACTCTTGCGCAATTCGGCGGAGGAAAAAAAAACAAACCAAAAGATCTATTGATTAACTGTTATTAGGTGAAACAATTATTTTATGTATTTTGTTTATTTCCTTCTAATGTTTTGAAATATCTGTTATCTGCTAATTTCACTATTCCATAACTAGTTTAGAATGTATTTGTAATCAGGTGTATTCAGGTAATTGTTTTAAATTTTCGGGCAAGTTTTCTCCATGAAGTTAGTGACATCCTTGTAAATGGGATGACCAAAGGTCGTAAACCTACACTGACCGTTTTGATGAAGTAAAGATTACAAACTATAACTGTTACACCCATAGAAGTTTGAGCCAGTCTGGCTATGTCTACTTCCTAGGGTATGGGTGGGAGGTCAAGGGGTGATAGTGATACTTGTACAAGTTGATATGAGTTGTAGATTCTCTGCTTTGTATATATTGTTTGGAATAGTTAATGACGTAGGTAATCTAAGGATCATAAGATATCGCACTATGATGGTTTATTGGTAATGTTTGAGCTCGAGAGATAATTTTTTATAGCAATTATATCGTATTTTAGTAGCTTTTACAGTTTCCCCTCATTGTACTTTTTCATTTTCTTCTACAAAGTTGTAGTTCTGCGCATATTACTCTTTTGTGCATTTTTCTAATTACTTAGCACAAACTGTCATTTTTATGTTTGTTTAGAACGAGAGACCAGCAACCCTTGAGTTCTGTTGGTTTGCTGTTGCTTAATTTAACTTTGGATGTTTTCCTTTAACCTTTTTCTTTTTACTTAATTTAATTTATATAGTTCTTAATAGTTACACACTAATCACTTTTCTATTATCCTGTATTGTTTTGTATTATACTTTGACTTTATAATTAAACATTTGTGGTTTGAGTAAACTTGTGTCCCGTCTCTTTTTTTTATGATCCAACTATTGCTTATTTGTTGTACGGCAAAGCCACATTGAGCTATCCGCTGAGTCCACTGCGGGTATCAAACCCCTGGTTTTAGCGTTTTAAGTCGGTAGAATTACCGCTGTCCCACCAGAGACTCAACTGTTGCAACTCCAACGGAAGTACACATCAAAATCCGAGATCAGAGAAAGTCCTTTCGTTAGCGGGCCTAAGTTCTCTGCTCTGTTGCTTATACAAGAGCTATTACAATATTTAAAAAAAAAATATTCTTGAAATCTCATAATTTAGTTTAAACTAATATACTAATTTCGAAATTTTTTTTATTCGTTTTATTTTAAAATATGCTCCCCAGTGTCACAGCGGTAAGTCTTAAGGCTTATAACGCTAGAAAATGTCTTACAATACCCGTGGAGGCACAGCACAGATAGCACATTGTGTTTCTTTGTGCTTAACTAGTAGATAAAAAACAAATAATTTAAAAAACTACGAATACCTTTATGGTATTATTTACTGTAGTTTTGGTTTGTTTTGAATTTCGCGCAAACTACTCGAGGGCTATCTGCGCTAGCCGTCTCTAATTTAGCAGTGAAAGACTAGAGGGAAGGCAGCTAGTCATCACCACCCACCGCCAACTCTTACACTGCTAAATTATGGATGGCTAACGCAAGATAGCCCTCGTGTAGCTTTGCGTGAAATTCGTAACAAACAAACAAATATTCATTTTTTTTCACTACGTTTGTAAAGTAATAAATATGGAATAAAATGGACAAAAATTACAAACTTTAACCATTTCATCTTTAGCTGACTAGTTTTCAGTACTCTTTTATCTTCTGTATCGATATTCTTTTTGTTTTAATGTGCGATTATATCTGTATAAATACTCATACGTTTATGTATTGATATACTACACTACATCTTTTAAAATAAATTATTTTATTTTGCTGTTCTTTATTTTACTACATAATAACCATTTTCGTAAGGGAAGTATTAGAATTGGTATTACTGACTGGATATCAGTTCATTTTCTCTCTGTAAAAATAGAAGAGATTTATTATCATCATATTGTGAGCTCTTGATATATTAATAATGAAATTAATTAAAGCGTAGCTTCTCCGACAGATTGCGTCCTAACCTAACTCGTGTTAGGGTTAATCTTAGCACCGAAACGTTTCATTTCACCCGGTTATTTTACTACTACTAGTATTAGTACTATTGCATATTTTGAAATATCAGTGAAAATGGGAAAATCGCAGCTAGTAAAAAGTAAAACAATTTCTACTGTGAGGAAAATTAACAATGTGAAACTAATTAATAAAAAGCAGACAAAACTTTTGAAAAGAGGTAAAATAAAGCCCCAGAACATAGGACGTAAATTTTCTACTACTAGGCCTACATTGAAACGAAACAGAATGGAGAGGGAAACTAAGGAAAATAAAATTGAAGTGGAAGAAAAGGGGGATGCAGAAAATTTGGATAATTATCAAAATGATGGCTTGGAAGATGTAATTGAAATGATTGATAAAGATGATTTGGAATACATCAAAATGCAAGGTAAAACAAGAAATCCATTAAGTTTTACATCACATATATTTCCTAGACAGTCAAAACAGGAACAAAATGACTGGAATTCTGTTTCTAATACAAGTAGTGAAGAGGAGGAAGAATACGAAAAGAAACCACGAAAGAGTTTTGAAGGCGAAACGGAAGTCAAGCACCTCTTACCTATAAAAGATAAATATGGTATTATTCCAAAAATGACAGTGGTTACAAATAAAAAAGTTGATGAAGAAGTATCTATATGTGTAATGAAGGATATTGCAGGAGAAAGTGAAGTAAATGGAGAACAGAAGCAATCTGAAGTTAAGAGACAACTGAGTCTTGTAGAATTATATGCAGAACGACAAAAAAAACTTCATGAAAGAAGACAAAAAATTGGACTGCTTGCAAGTTCTGTTGTTGAAAATCCAGAAGAAAATCTCAGAAACCTGAAAGAGCTTGTTTTACTAATGGGAGAAAAAGATCCAGAAATATTCTTGTCTTCAAGAAAACTAGCCGCTCTTTCACTTCTGGAAATTTTCCGTGACATTCTTCCCAGTTATAAGATACGACTTCCTACACAAAAAGAGAAAGAACAACGAGTTAAAAAAGATGTTAAAAAATTAAGAGATTTTGAGGAAAGATTATTGAGACTGTATAAACATTATCTGGAAAGATTAGAAGTGATGTTGTTGCCTTTAACATGTAAAAGGAAAAGGAAAGCACAAAGGAATGAAAATAATATTTCCTGTGCTAAAGAGAGAGCACAACATCAACTTGTGTTAGTAAGTGTTAAGTGCTTTTGTGACTTGCTTGTCACTCACCCAGAGTTTAACTTTCGAGAAAACATTATATACCTGCTTATTCCTCTTATGGCCAACAGAAATAGTGCTATTTCAGAAATGTGTTGCGAAACAATACAGAAAGTTTTCAGAAGTGATAAACTAGGTGAAACGTCTTTGCTAATTTTAAAGCAGATGAGCAAAATGATGAAAGGAAGAAACTATGAGGTTCCCCCTCAAGTGGTGCAAACTTTTCTGTCATTGAATATTCGTGAATGTGATTTAAAATCACAAGAAGAAACAAATGAGAAGAATACTTCTAATAAAAACCAGCCAATTTTGTCACGCAAAGAAAGAAAGAGGAGAAAAAAGATGATGCATCTTGAAAAAGAATTATTAGAAGCTGAAGCAGAAGAAAACAAAGCAAAGAAAGGAAGATTTCAGACTGACATTTTAAACCAAATATTTTTCTTATACTTTAAAATCCTTAAGAATAAAGCTAAATCTCCAATCCTGACTCCTGTATTAGAAGGAATTTCAAAGTTTGCACATCTGATTAATATAGAATTTTTTGATGATTTAGTTTCCTGTTTCAGTGAACTTATTGAAAAAGGTGAACTTGATGGTAATGAAATGTTGCTGTGTATACACACTGTGTTTACTGTTCTTTCAGGTCAAGGTGTAGCATTAAACATTGATCCACAAAGGTTTTACTCATATTTATATAGAACTCTTTTGTTAGTTAATGCAGGAAAGACAGCTGCTCATATGCCAATTCTGTTTAAATGTTTGGATGTAATGCTTTTGAAAAGGAAAAAACAACTAACACATCATCGAGTTTTAGCTTTCTTGAAACGACTGTGTACAGTTTCACTTCAGACAAGTCATGAGGGAACATTGGGAATATTGGCTGTTGTACGCACAATGATGCAGTCCCACAAGCAGGCTGATATTTTGTTGGATCCTGAAAGTTCTGGTGGAAGTGGAGTGTATCTTCCAACTTTAGAAGATCCCGAACATTGTAATGCCAGTGCCACAGCACTTTGGGAACTGAAGTTCCTCCAGCGTCACTATCATCCTGTGGTGGTAGAGTACACTAATCACATATTACATGGCTGTCCTATTCAAGGTAAAGGTCATCTTTCACCAACACTAGCAGCTGAATCTCCAGTAAGTTTGTTACAACAGTATGAGACAAGTTTGATGAAACTGAATCCACAGCTTTCAAAAAGCAAAAAAGTCCACAATGTCAGGAAACATCACCTTTTAACAAGCTCAGAAAGTTTGATATCCCTGTATTCGAATATTTTAGAACATAGTGATGATTTAACACTTAAAAAAGTCAGTACTTTGAAGTCATAGTTCAGAAATTAAGCTGTTGTGTTTTTGTACACGATGGATGTTGTGGTATAAATAAATTTGGTTTATTCTGATTTATGGTGGAAAATTACATCTTAATTTCGTATTAAATGTCCAAGTAAAACTGATGACATTATACTTAAAAAAAAAATGTTTTTTCTTAAAACAAAAATTTTATGTGGAATTTGAGCAATACTTGAACTGTGTTCAGGGTATTCAGAAGTATATGAAGTTAATTATTATGTCAAAACAAAATCATAATATGGCACGTACCCAAATTTGGCTAATAATTGTAAGTTACTTGGTTATATGTAAATTTATTTCAGAAAAATTCATTCATTTTATTCCCTGCAGTATAACATATTTTTTGTATATATAAAAATATGCCACATTTTATAACTGAGCAATAACAGTCTAATTTCAAAACTAGGCTTAAAATTTTCAATAAGCTGTTATAGGTTTCTGTGTAAACCTAGAGATTGCTGCAGTATATAGCTTGACAGGTTATCGTTGTTTCACTTTTAATTAAAGTTGTACAGTTCGTAGACATCATTACTAATAAAAAGTATTGTTGGTTTTTAAACATATATCTTTTAATCCTGATACTGTTAAGGTAAAATTATATCAAAATATTTATATATGATAAAATGAAAACAAATTAACTTCTTTAGTGTGTTGTGACATTTTACGAGTGCATACTTGAAGCATTTCCAAAAAATGCCATATATATATATATATATATATATATATTGCATTTGTTTATGTATTCAGGACCAAAATCCTTCTTTAGTAAAATATTCAAACAGGGTGTTGTTAGTAGCAAGGGAAGTAAGACTAGGTTTTTTATACAGAAATATTGAATATGGGTCTAAGAGGTTATAATTTCATTGTATAGGTATTGCTGAGGCCACATTTGGAGTTTTATGTTCAGTATTGAGTGCTTTACCTTAGAAAGGATATTAAATTGTTGGAAAGGGTTCAGAAGAGGGCTAATGGATGGAATGGTTGCCATGTGAGGACAAGTTATGATCTCTGAAATTGTTTTCTCTTGCAAAAAGAAGTTAGAGGGGGGATCTGATTGGGATGTTTAAGAATTGATTTTGTTGATGCATCATTGTTTTTTCATACTTAATGGTAGGCTTAGGGGACACATATATATTTCAGCAGGGTGGTTGGCCTTTAGAATGGATTGTTTTCAGATGTGGTCGATACAATTAATTTAAGGAAAGGCTTGATTATTTAAATGATAAGGGCTGGCTCTGAGTGTTATATTTTTATTTTAAAGTTTAGGTTAATGGACAGGATGACCTAGATGGACCAAGAGATCCTTTATTGTCCTTAAATCATACATATGTGTGCATGTTATTGTACACATTAGCACTGAAGTTTATAAAATGTAGTGCTGGGGAATTATTGGAATTTGGTAATTGGGTTCATTAATTAAGTACATTCAACTAATCGATTATTCTCATGAGAGCTGGATAGTTGGAATAATCAAAAATAATAACCATTGGAAACACTAATTAAGATAAATTGATTATTTGCATGGGTCATGACAATAATTGATTCAGCTGAACAACCTTGAATTAATTTAAAATAATAAGAAATCATAATGGCAATATTTCAGTTACTTAGTCAGAATCATTGGAAACACTAATTTGATTAGTTGATTTGTTTTCTTGACATTAATTGTAATTTTGATTATTTTTATGTGACGCTAATCAAAGCTCACAGGTAATTGGCCAGCTATAATAAAATATGAATTAAAAACCCAAGATTTTGTTTAACAAATTTTGTAAAATTAAGACAAGGTTTTCTAATTGGTCAGGTAGCTAACATATTAAGATACTTTGGATTTTTTTATTGAATAATCATTTAAAACTTTTTTTGACATGTTGAAGTCGTAAATCAGAATGATTTCTGGGTTTCTGTTTTCAACACATCATGAACTTCTTTTCATACTTGTAAAGAAACATTGTGGTAAGTTAATATTTATCACAGAATAAAAACTTATGCTTTTCACAACAATTTGTATTTGAATGTGAAAATTTAGAAACAGACAGACTCAATTTTACCTGTTAAGTCAAACTATTGAACAGTTGTTTACAGATACAGAATTATATATGAAACTTTTGTCTTTATAACGTACCTCCGTGAAGTTAATATCCAGAAAGGGGGGAAAATTTAAATATCACACAATTAATATATTTACTTGAATTCAGAGTTAAATTTAAAAAAAAATTATAGAGCCAATGTGTTAAAATATTAAATTTTGTAAGATTTTTTTTTCCCCTCCAAAATGCTGATTACACCTGTAAAATTATGCTCAGATTGCTTATTTCAATACTCGAAATAAGGAACTATAAGTACATCTTTCGTAATCTGTTTCTATTGTTGAGGGAACTCTGCTCATTTCTTGTAGACTCCACTACATAGAAAAGAGTCAAATATTTAACAAGTTTAAAATACTGTAAACAGAAATGTTTATACCAATAAAATAAAACTATTTTTAAGAGACCAGTTTGCTTTTCAACTTTTATCTAATATTTTTTGCTTTCCTGGTTGCTTTGACTGCAATTTATTAAGAATGCTAGATGAACAGTTTTCACTTAGCTCTTCTTGTCTTAAGATGTGGAGTTTTAGCCATCTTGTCATTAGTAGACATAATAACTGGACATTATACTGTATTTTATTTTCTTACATACTTTTAAGCTGCTAAAATAAAGTAGCTAACTAAATTTAAGAAAATATATTGTCATTAAAAGATGTAAGAAGCAAGAAAAAAAGATGATTGAAAAACTACATCAAGATGAAAAATAAAATATTGTGTATCTGGATAAGGGGTAAAAACCAAGGTTGGTAAGTCTGTCAATTGACTGTTAAAAGAACCTGCAACTTGTATCAAAACCTGAGTATTAGCTAAGGTTTTTTTTATTAATCTTTGGACCACAAAGTACCCCCTCTGTTTATAGGAAAGTCTTGTACCATTATTAATGAACTTCAAACAAGGAAAAAATGTATTCATGGTGTCATTGCCTAATAGTTGTTACCTTTTTTTACATGTTTTGTAAATTTGTAATGCATGAGCTTAATGAGTCGCTGCTCTTCATCCACTGCAACCTTTATTGGTGAGTGATGATATACTATGCTGTATTATAAGTTACACTATAAACAAGTATTTGGTATAATGACTGGCAATATTATTTATGATATACAACTTCAAAACCATGACACTATGCAGTACTGGCCTTTTTGTGGTCAGAAGGTTGGAAAAAACCACCAATTAGTTTTTATTTTATTTTCATATACTTCACATTAAGTCAAATTCGATAGATGTAGTTAACAAGTGGTTTCTAAGAATGAGGAAGGTATGCTTGTTTTTTTAATCCCTTGCACGAAAGTCAAAATCACTGCAAAGATGATTATTCATATTGAAATGATTAGTCTTATTTACCTGTAATTCACATTTAACTTTTTATTTTTATAAGTTACTTGTGGTTAATCGGTCTTCAGACTAAGACAATTAGCAATAAACTGGCAAACCTTATTTTGTTCAAACATTGTATTTATTCATGTGACACAGTTTTTCTAAATGTTACATTTTTAAACAAACATGGAGTAGATATTACTGTTAAACCATAATGTGAATCATTAAAAATAAACAGGAACTTGTACTGCTAATGAAGCCATGTCTCAGTCGCTAGAGTAATGGGTGAGAAAACAATACTGAAAAGGGGGAAGAGCTTGCTAAGTAACAGACAGTTGTCTCTAACCCTACACATAGAAAAAAAAGGAGAGAGAATTTTACAACTAGTGAAACAGGTGAACCTGTATTAGTGTTATAAATCAATTTCAGAAGCTTACCTCTGAAATTGATCTGTTACACCAAGAAATGAATAAGTCTCCCCACAACAAAACAAGACCAGGTCCATCCCCCAGTAAGTAAATATAAAAATAGAAGGACTTGGTAATGCTTAAGTGGCTCCATCTGCTTCAAATTTCCTAATCCCAAGCAAGGCAGAGAAGTTTATCTAATTAAAAAAAAGACAGAGAGAGAACAAATTGTGGCTGGAAGAGTAAACTCAACCATAGAAGTTGCTTTTATATCTGGAATGTAGCTTGTGATAACCCCAATGAAACATTTTTATTTAAGTTAAACCTAACCATTGAAATATAAAAAATTTAGGTTCAGTTTTTTTTAATCATCACTTGTGTAGTTTATGGCTATTCATGATTCTCCCCATTTATTAGCTACAAGTAAAAATTATTAGTACCGAGATTAGTTTTGACAGCAAAGGACTAGTCTAATGTATGTTCTTTGTTGTCTGGTCACTTAATCCTGACTACCAATGTGCATATTTTAGCTCACATAATTCAACAACCATCTTAGCAAAGAATCTATTGGTAAGGATAGTTGAAAGTGTTTTATAACTATTCAATTAAATAACTTGGAAAACACGAACACAATACAATGTTTATTACTGTTCAGTTAACCTTATTGGTAGTGATCCAAAGGTTAGCAGGATGCTACAATATTTTGTGTCTTTCATATGGTGTAACTTTTGGTACAGATATTTTGAATTGCTCGTTTTATGTCAGAATGCTAACTAATTGAAGATACTTTATTTGGAATTGTTTTGACAAAATAATTAATGAAATATTTTATGACAGACTTTGTGACAGTTGTTTCTGTTGGAGCTTATGAAATGGCAATCTATATTATTATTATTACCTAAATGCAAGATAATTTATAAATTTAGAGTTAAGAATCAGAAATAGAGTTTGTCATATGTATCATTTTCAAACACACTGAATTTTTAGTGTACGATGTTTTATTATAGTCTCATTAGATTTTATTAATTGTAGATAAATGTTAAATTAATAATTAATGTTTTTAGTTATTAAAATCCAAGCATTTTATTGGTTATTAATAATAATAATACCCCATTAAAATTTACATTTAAATAGTACAGGTTAATAATATTTGTGACTATCCAGTTTAACATTTATTTTCAATCATGTTCATAAATAACAACATGAACAGTATTTTGAGCCAAGATGAGAGAGACAAAAATATGTTCATACCAATTCTAATCATTTATGTAAGTATCCCTGCAAAAATGCTGTTCTGACGTTTTATGATAAAACTTGAAATACTTCTGTGTAAAGAATCATACTTATACCAATGTTTTATTACATAAAATGACAATTATTACATTTATTATTTTTTGGTACACATAATTTTAAAACCACTAAATTAAAGAATAAGTAGATAAATAAGAACAGCTTTGAAGTAGCAGTTACTTAAAAAAGTTATACTTAGATTTTAAACTGGGAGCCATAGTAAAGTAACCCAAACAGCCATCACTATTTAATGAGCTTTAAGAAAGCAGAATAGAACTATTATATCTCAAAAAAGTATTCAAGATCATAATTTGTTTACAATATGATTGGCACAGCAAACACATATCATAATCAAAAAATAATAATTTAAAGTAATGGCAACAATACAAAATAATTTGTTCATTGTAATGAAAAACTATATTCTACTACTCTTCTTCCTTGCAGTGTCCGAAAGAAACATTATGTGTACAGAATTTTACTTGTACATTAAAACTCTCACAACTATACAATACTTATGACTGACTTCGCTTGTGCTTGTATAGAGTATATATACACATAAATGGCACTTGATAGATCGTACAAAGAAATATGATTTACACAAAATGAACAGAAAATATCAATTTCTGGTAGATGCACGATCCTGAATACAAGCATACTGGTATCTTATCTTAGAAGAGCTAAACAATTACCTTTGTGTTGCATATATAGACAAAAATTACAACGGTATTGGGATGTTCCAATATTTGGTAATCTTAAGAAATATAATACATTAATAACCATTTAATTACTAAATTTTTCTGATAACTGTTGGCTTTGATTTACATTACTAAAAGCATGTATTTTGTTTTCTGTTTCAGGAGGATTAAAAAAACAATATGTTCATTGCATTTCTACTATATATACATACACACACACACACAAAGATACACATCTATTAATTGGTTTATAAAATAACTTGGTTCCAATTACTAATAACTGTCTTTGGTGTATAAAAAAAAGCTTACTCATCTGAGTCCTAGTCCAGTAATAATTTCTAGTAACTATAGCATAGCAGAAACTTAAGGTTTATCACACTCCTCGTTGTAACACATGCATAAATATACATATTTGGAGGTCACTTTACGAGAATTTTCACGACATGAGCATTTTCCAATTATCTACTGGCAACAACAAAATTTTTCACAAAACTACAGAGATTCACATCAAGAAGTTTTTAGGGATTTTTTTTTGTTTTCATTTGTGATACAAAAACAAACAAACAGTGATGAGCAGGACATGGCACATAAATTTTTGACCATCACATCTTTAACTCCGCTGGTAAAATTGTGGGGTTTGTAAATTTTGTGAGCTCACTTCAATATCCCACACAATGTATTGCATCTTCTTATCAAACATTAGATGCAACGTGACTATGAGACTTAATATTCCTCCAATGGAATTGCAGTATAAAAAGTTTATGAGCTTCGGTATCGTGGGAATTTTCCATATATTATACAGTACATTTTCATAAAAACATAATGCATTGTACTCACAATGCATATAAGTCTATTGTTTCTGTTTGTCCCTTACACAGCTCTGACTTCTATATTGAAATTGCTTCACCAACATATTTTTGTGCCTTTAGTCCACTTGAAAAAAAAATTAGACTTATATTACATTTGTCTTTTATGGGATAATATAACAAAATGAAGGGCATGTGGAAAGTGTCATTTTTCTCTGATCTTGTGATCTTCATATACCAGAGCTTCAGAATTGAGGCACATTTGTCTGATAACTCTGAAAACACAAGGCTGTTGCTGTTGTTTGAAATGTAATCACCCGAGAAAAACATACAATTTTTTTTAATGATTATTAATCTTCAGCATTCAAATTCTGAGGCAGTTATGGCATTTAGATCCTTCATCAGGCCTTCCAAGTTAGCCATTTCTTGATTGAGTTCCTCTGTGCTACAGGAAGACTACAAAGGAAGAAGAACAGTGACATAAAGTTTTAACATATATATTGAAAACAAGAGTATTTGCTGAGACTTAAAATCCTTTATAAAGTAAATATTTTAATGTACCCAATTTTAATTCAGTGGATTAGTTTCATAAACCCACATCAAGTGTATTTTGTTTTTGTATTATTAGCAACAAAATATTGTAACTTGGAGGAACGCTTACTACGTCCAAGTAATTCCAGTATTAAAACAAAATTTATCAAGAGACAAAGGAAGTAGTGAAGAGAAAAACAAAGTTTAAATTTTGAGTTGAATGAGCAGTGACTTGAATTAAATGACATCAGTTTTTAAATCATTAAAGTAAAAATCACATGTTCATCTAAATATCATTATAGGAAGTATCAGTGATAAAAAAAAGTCAAATCAATAGATATTGCAAATATATTAATATGTTCTTTAATTGTTATTAATAAACTAGAAATTTGATTTATATGGCAAGCCAAAGATCTTTCTATCTATTAAGGTACTACATAAGATAAAGAACTAACACAATCAATAACAAAAATAACTTATTGAAATTATTCTTCAATTTTAGACTATTTTTACTATTGAAAGCCAAGTGTTTTGGGTGTATTACTGGCTTACTATTAGATGATCTTATCTGCAAAAGAAAGAACCAACTGTGGTAAAAGGATTAAGTTTTCTAGCCAAAAACTTTGTATAACTTTGTCCTTACTGCTACTTCATCCTCTTTCTCACACTTTGAGGAGAGGTCTGGTACATTTGGTGTGACAATTGCTGTACTAGGTTGGGTAACAACAGCTGATGGGTGTGAAGAGGAGCTACCAATCAAGTTGGATGCAGGTGTATTTCCACTGTATATTGCCTTTTTGTGGGGACTGGGAACTCCTTGTGGGCGAACAGCTAACAATTAAAGAATTAGTTATAGGTATCCACAAGAACAAAACAGATTTTAAGTTACTTAACCTTATTAAAATAATAAATGTCCAAAAATGAACAAATAGTTACATTATACAATAAGGTATTACTCTTTGGTGTTCATTCCACCAAACTATCAATTTGTACTGGTTTTCAAAACGAATTTTTGGTCTCATTTGAAAACCATTACAACTTTTGTATGTGATCCTGCATGCTAACTTCTTAATCATTAACTATCAATTTGTTTCACCCTTCTATTGAGTAGAATTAAGCAAAGGTACCATATGTTCCAGTAAAACCCTATATGTAATTCATCTCACTGAACCACTAGCAGGTAATTCAGATACGATAAGCTATGGATTCGTTAAATCAATCA
Source organism: Limulus polyphemus (assembly GCF_000517525.1). NCBI lineage: Eukaryota > Metazoa > Arthropoda > Merostomata > Xiphosura > Limulidae > Limulus > Limulus polyphemus. The sequence continues at coordinate 227,996 of NW_013666563.1, read as the reverse complement.
ATTTACTGATGCTAGTCAAATTGAAACACATAATAAACGCATATAACTGGTAACGTAAACATCTCAGGTTAATCAGAATTTTCTGGCTGATGATATTATAAAGCTGTATTTTTGAAAAATTAAGAAGTGCAAATTTTAAGATTATTTTCCTTTATTTATATAATGCATTATCAAAAACGTACATTTATGCTATTATGAACACTATCAGCCCTCATCATACCCCTCTATAACTATCAAAACTATTTTTCTTTCAAACCATCTATTACTCAGCTATATCCGTTAAATCATTGTAAGATTACAGTGCATGATAGAATGTAAATTAAGTTGCTTATGTAAATGTTTACATAATGTACACTGAGTATAGTAGATAAAAGTTTTGATATAAAAAAATTTTGTTTTTTTTACCTAGTGAGTAAACATGTATTTCATAAAACTTATTTACAAAATTTCATTAGTTTCTAACACTATAAAGTCTTTAAGAACTGGATATTTATTGTGTTACTGTAAACATTTGAAACTATTAAGCTTTTCAAATAATCTGTTTACCTCTGTAGAAATCTACACCCAACCTACAAGTTTATAGCTGGCTTTCAATTATTTTATACAAGGTATGAAATGGACTAAAATGCATTAGTAAACAATAACCTATATGCTTTGGTTGTGGGGTTGTTGGTGCACTCTGTGGTGGAGGAGCAGGTACACTAAAGCTCTTGAGTGGGTGTCCCACTGGTCGTTTCCCCAAAGTGCCATCTCCACCTGTACTAGGATGATGAGGACTGGTATATGTTGAGTGCTGCCCAGTGCCCACAGCCATTGTTATTGGTGGAGAAGAAGGAACTTGTTCATAAGTGACTGATGCCTGCTGTGCAATGGGTGAAGCCATATCAGCTGAGCCTAAAAGTGGAGAATGCAACTTGAGTCACTGCATCATTATTATGTGTTTTAGCTTAGAAGTTAAAATTTTACACCACAACTTAACAAAAATTTGGAAGAGCTTAACTATTAAAGCTTCATTAGACGTATTACTGAAAGAAACAAGGATTAGAGCTTAAGTAATACAAAATATTGTATCAACACTGTTTTATCATTTGGCAGATTCTTTTGGATTATTTGGTAAAAATAATTTGAGATACAGTCCATATAACAAAAACAAATTAAGTTGTTTCTTCATTACTATTTGCTACATCCGTACTCAACTTTTCCAACAGAAACTCCAAATTAATGACAAACCTGACTTACTGATTAGCACTAACTCGGTAGCTCAATCATCTACTCAGTTAGTCTCTCCTCGAACAGTGATTCTTGTATTTATACTGAACTCTACCTTCTACCAAGTATGGGAAGTTTGTAGATCTTAGGCCTACTTTTATGAATTTCTAAATCTGGTATTGTGATCATGATTAGCAGCTCACTCTAGCAAACAACTAAATTATAACATTGTAAATATAGTTTACAACAGTATCTTTGATTTTGAGAATCTTGAATAAAAAATTACTGTCACTTGTTCATTCCTCTGGGAGTCTTAGGAAGAACATGATCATCACTTCCCCTCTCTTTTGGAGTTTTAAGCACTAAACAATTAATGTTTTCAGCTCTTACTAAGTTGTTTTACAAATGTTATCATTACTTTCAGTTTTTTAGTATTTGATAAGTGGTACTATAACAAATTTAATACATTCTATAAATCTACACGAGGGCTATCTGTGCTAGCCGTCCCTAATTTAGCAGTGTAAGACTAGAGGGAAGGCAGCTAGTCACCACTACCCACCACTAACTCTTGGGCTACTCTGTTAACAATGAATAGTGGGATTGACCGTCACATTATAATGCCCCCACGGCTGAAAGGGCTAGCATATTTGGTTTGGATGGGGATTCGAACCCGCTACCCACAGATTGCAAGTCAAGCTCCCTAACTACCTGGCCATGCCGGGCCCTCTAGAGGATATATCACCACTTACAAGTCCTTGTTTATTTCTACAAAACATGCTACTACAAATTTGCTCAAATTTGTTTCTCTTATGAGATAATTCCAAACACCTCTCCTACAGTAAGTATAGTTATCTCAAGCCTAGCAACTAAAAATGAAAGCAGAATTAATAATACTGACAATGAATACTAGGCAATACGCATAATGCCAATATAATGATGTACTATAAGATTAGTCTGTAAAGCCCTACACTTGTGTAAGCCAATTTTATAGACACTTTAAGATTAATCAAAGAGTTTAAGATTAAGCAATTTTTGGGTTGCTGTTTTTTCCAGTCGAAAATACTGAAACTCATTCTGCTTCTACCTGCTTGGGCCACTTAAAAAACTTACAACTTGAAATCAAACACTTCATTTTGTGATTCACTTCCATGTCAACTAACAACTTTATAGTAACTATGGGAATAAATTAATTCATGCTTGGTTCAGAGGTAGCATCCATGCTTCTTTCAGTTGAACTTTATTTTTAAACTTTAATACAGAATCCAAAAATTTTCACCATTATTCTTTATAACAAAGTTAATTATCACAGTGCTATACTTTTTAATACCTATGCCTATAAATACTATACATCATACTCACCTGAATGAACTGGGTCAACAACAATATGGGCTCGGGGAATGTTGTACTGGGTACGTGGGTAAACAGGCCGTGTCAGGCTTGATGTACCAGAATCACAATGCTGATTAATATTTCCATTAGGAATACTGGTGGCAGTGGCAATGGCTGTTATTATAGGAAAAAAGAGAAGTAATGCTTAAATTTTGTTATGAAAAGTCATTGATAGTGCATGAAATGTTATGTCAATTTGATAATTTTTGTTTTCATATTTCAGAAACCTAAAGTGAAATTTAACATTACATTAAAAAATTCTGGGTGATGGCTAGAAACCTACAAAAAAGTGGGGTTGGTAGACATAGGAAGCATCCTATTTAGTAATAAAAAAAAGAATGAAACTAACATTAAGCAAAGAAAATGTGATTGAAGACTTGTTTTAAAAAAACTGCTCTCCATGCAACGTATTCCTATAGAAAATCCTGATAGTTTTCATCCTATTCTATGGTTATGCATGTGGATGTGTGACTGAGTTGCTATTGTCCAATAAGCACAATGGAAAAGTGCCCCCTTTGTGAACATAAATCCTGCTGGTTGAGCCAACTAGTACATATAATAATGCCTTTACTTCTTTATTTCTGCCTGTATGGATTGTATTTATTATGCTTTATCCAAATAAAAAAAGGTTTTGAATTTAAATTCACAAAACAAATGCAATGCTACTGTGTGAAATATACAAAGTTTTGCATCTAAATTTAATAAGTTATAATGTTAATGCAAATTGGTGAGTTCTATATCATATAGCAGAAGCAAATGAATATAGTACAAGTTTTTTTATAATTTTTAGGTATATATGTGTAATAAAATAATATAAATATATATATTGAAGAATATTGTGCTAATTCCTGCTACTTTTATGAATTTCCAAGATTTTTTTTTTAAAGAACATGGATGCATGGTTTATTTTGTTACAGTAATCAACACGTAGAGACTTCCATTGTTGTCTCTTACCATTTCATATTTTCTAATAGCATATCTAAAGGTGGTGCAGCATCTTTATTAGTTTATTTCTTGTTTGCATTGCTCTTCAAAGACATGCTAATGAACATGTCTTTACATGAATACCTATTAGAGGATCTTCTGAGAGAAAAATCTTCAAAGAATTATTTTATGAACAGAAAGATAGGAGATAGTGGCTTTCTGAAGTTAGTATTTCATACTTAATGTCTTAAAAGAAGACTGAGGGTATTACTTACACTTAATGTATTTAATTTCATCTAATAAGTCCATATGCCAAAATCAACAAACATAATTAAAGAATAAAATACATCCACTGCATTAGAAATTTTTGATATTTGCAAATTTTGGATCATCTTTGTATCCAATGTGAACAATTAAAGTTTCATAATCTTTAACAAATTATTCAAAATTGGCAAGCTTGATCTTAAAAAATATGTTTTGCTGAAAAAAACATTCCTCCTATAAACAATGTACCCTTACTAAAACCTTAATGATTTACTTTTCTTTGGCAAGGTTAGGTTTCAGTGCAGTCTATCAATCATATTTGGAGATCCAATCTGTAAGCTAAGGTTGAAGCCTTTTTTTTTTTATATTTCTTGATATTTTCACATGGTGGTACTTTTTATACCAGTATAACAGAAAATCAACGATGGTCTGTATTCTCTAGTGACCAATATTTTAATAGCTATTCCAATTTTTAACACAAGAAAAAACTAATATTACACTAGCTTTTCTTTTTCTCCATTTCATATAAAAAAAGAGCAAAGATCTTAAAATCTTTCCAGATAATCATTAGATTTTTAATATTAATCTATGTTTACTGGACAGCATGCAACTTTCCAGTGACTTATTTGTATTCAACATCACTAACTTTATTTAAAGTTAGATTTTACCTGTTTTCTGTCTTATTTACAACTTTTAGATGTGATGTTGGTTGAAAGTCAAACAAGTTACATCGAACAACACAAGATTTTGTTAATAAAATTATGCTACAGCATCACTCTTCCATTCATACCAAAACTCAATTACAGTATTCAGAAGATCTCCAAATAACACAAAATTCAAGCCCACTTCGAGTCAACCAGGATCCTTGCCAGCATATTAACAAATGTCAAACAAACAACACATAAATTAACAACCAAAGGTGTACATTTATAAAATACCATATACCTACAGAGAAACTATCAGACAATTGAAAACAAACACAACCACTAGCAGAACATAAGACAGACCAGAGACTAGAAAAATGCAGTGATTGACAGAGAGATAAACTGGAAAACAAGAAAAATGAAAGAAACAATACATATCAGAACACAAATCAACAATCATACGTGTTTTGTAGAGGAATATTTAACCAAATTTTAAAACAAGAACATTTATTTTTCAATGAAAACATAGTTGTTATTTACCTAGTGGACAATTTGTCAACAAATTTCATACATTTATCAAAAATCATACCAAAACAAGATTTATCATGTTAAAGTTTGTAAGGTATGAAGCCTGACTGTGACCAAATCCAAGTAAAACCACTGAAATATAGACAATGAATTTACAAACAAATATGCCAGCTTATTCTTCTCCATTAAGAAATACTTTATTAATAGATCATGTGCTCAAAAGACTTCAATATGGAGGAGATAAACTGATAAAAAATACAGAACAATAACTAAAACAAAGTGAATAAATTCCTGTCACAATTTTATATTTTCTTCTTCTAATTGGGTTTAATTTTTATTTTGGCAAAAAAATAAATAAAAATGAACATTGAGAGCCTCTTTAGTTGACAGAGCAAAAATAGAAATGAGCTTCCAAAACCTGACTCATGGAAAGAGCAGGCAGGGATTATATCCTACATTTTCTACTATGCAGTCTGTATTTTTAGACTGCTGTTTGGATTTCTATAACGTTGCATCAAAATAAACTTTAATTCACCAGTTCAGTTCACATAAAAGGACATCACTGATAAGCTATTACTGCTGCAAAGGCTGATTAACAAAAGATGCTGCTTAGGTAAAATAGTTTTTTTAAATTGACTCTTGGCTTTCAAGCACTACATAAAAATGATCCTAGCAAATTCCTTCAAGATACTATTCTGTATACTCACGCTCTCTTGGGAGTGGCTTTTGTGAATCAACAGGAATCATTATGGGTTTGGCTCTTACAGCCCTCCGGGGCAGAGAGGATTTGTCATTGGTTTTATTGTCATCCTCAAGCGAAGGGTCTGGGAGTTTGAGATGGCAAAAAAAAGAAAGAAAAAAGAAAACTTACCACTAAATAATTTTAAATAAAGAATAATGTAAAAAAAAACTGAATACTTATAAATTTTGTCTGAATTCCAGATGTTAATTCTATCAATAGAAGCTGCTTACTAACACACACGCATATATTCTCATTAGTCTTCTCTTGCATAATGAGCTAAATTTATCGAAAAAACAAATATACATATAAAAAATAAGCTTTCTATTGTTTTCTTTTGAAGTAGAATTTTGAATTTCTGTATAACACATTCAGGAGTCTAACTCTTGCACAGTTTTTGCAAGATAATTTTCCTTCAGTTTTTCCTCTGTGCATACCTTAATTTTTGTTTTGTTTTTTGATGGTCAACCATTTTATTGTGACCAAGCATCAAACACATATCATCATAATAGATGGTAGTAGTAATTTTGTCTCTTGTTATTTTATTCTTATCCAAGATCTAGCAGTTAGTATACAGTCTGTAGTGAAAGAAAAAAGATCTTCTGATCAGGATTTTTGTTTTAATTTTCAACCTTAACACATTTTTAATACCTGTATATAAAGGTCCCTTCTTTCTTTCCAAAGTACTGATAATTGGTTCACAGCTCAGTTCTTGTGAATTACGTGGAATGGGTGTAACAGTCATGGTTGTTTCAGTACTATGTCCTTTGTCTAATGATTTCAGTTCCATCTGATCATGGTGAATCCACAAGTCTGGTGGTTTAAGGTCTTTATTTGCTCCCAAACCTTTAGCTGCTGTTTTGGTACTGCAAAGAAAGAACGTTTTTATATACATCAGTAAATGGAGCTACAAATTAAAATAAGAATTAAAAATATAAACACTTCCCTATACAAAAGAATAACACTTATTTGTAGAGCACGTCTAACACTAAAAATTTAAATGCTTATTTCAAGTCTGCATACTGATATATCCTTATACTTTAATGTCTATTATCATATGTCATGTATATGATATTTCATTAATTTTAGAGGTCATGCTTCTCCACTGGCTGAGCCACTGCCCACATGACTTTTTTGTTCAATAGCAAATATGACCAATGAGACTTGACCAGTAATAGTCAAAAGTCTATCTGTAAAGTTAATCATACACAGTGTTAAAAACTTAATGTTGCAGTACTGAACAAAAACATCTAAGGCAGTGAGTGATTTATGGCACACAAAAGATGGATTTAAAACAATATTTTTACATGCCTGTCATTTAAATTCTCTTCTAGAATAAATAAGAGAATATAAAGAAAGAAATATCTACAATACAGCAAGAAGTATCATCACACTTTTATGCTTAAAAACTTTTATTAATCTGTTTTAAATGATAAATTATAGTACCCCTTTCAAATTGATAACAACAGTGGTTTTCATGACTTATTGTAAAAATACAAGTGCCTAGGCCTTATAGCCCCACTACTTTCACCACTGATGGTGGTTTACATAATGGACATGGTTATATATTATTGTTCTGCTTTGCAATTTCCACTGAGGTTCATGCTGTCTATCTCCTCTTTGCATGTTTGCAAAGTCTATCAACTGTGCATGGACGACAATTTCAGAGATTCTGTTTGGGTAACTCATTTAACGACTTTCTGCAAAGATAATAGCATGAATTCCCATTTGTATTCGCATCTTGAGGTAGTAGCATGTTAACTTGGATATTTTGCTGGATGCTCTGTCTTGATGGAGCCAAATCTTACTGGCATACAGTCTGTGTAAAGACAGCATTTCATTGCAGTACCGTGGTGACAGAAACTAATCTGATAGCACAAAGAGTTCATCTTAACATTTTTCTCAATTATCCAAATGTCTGTTTCATTTTTAAGCACAAAGATACATAATGTATCTGTGGTGTGTCTACTACAGATATTGAACCTAATTGTTTAGCTTTATTAGCCTGCCAGCTTACCACTGAGCCATTTGGGCAGGTGGGAACCTGGATTTTTAACTTTCCATTATAGTTTAAATTCGATGACGAGGAACCCACTTTGAGACTAATAATGGCTGGAGACGGCTTGAATGGGTAATGAAGAAAAACTTTAATATAAGTTTAACATAACAGCAAATGTACAACGTTTCGACAAGGTTTTC
>NW_013666563.1:188334-219120 GCF_000517525.1 Limulus polyphemus | reverse complement strand
GAAAACCTTGTCGAAACGTTGTACATTTGCTGTTATGTTAAACTTATATTAAAGTTTTCTTCATTACCCATTCAAGCCGTCTCTAGGCATTATTTTCCATTATAGTTGTAACCTGAAACCATCATAAATTCCTTAGAAGAACTTTCCAAACATGCTGTTTAAAGTGTTTTATCACCAACACCATGTCAATAATTTGCTGGACTTTGTTGGAGATGCTTAAATAGAGATATGTTTCGTCCAATGTGACAACATTCTTCCATTTGCCACATGCCAAGTGCCACTTGTACAGCTTTCAAAATTTGGCTATTTACTTTGGGAGGAAATACAGAACACTACTAATGACAATTTTGTAGACCTAATTCTATGTGAATTATGTTACAGTTTTAAAGGAATTTCCTACTTCAGCTGCAATGCATCATTGTGTTCTTGAGTTATTTCCAGTAATAAAATATTTAACTCTCTTCACTACCTCCAGTGTATAGCATGTAGCTGGTCATGCAATATCTGTTTTTTCCCTGCTTAAATCATGCCTTCCCTTGCTTTACCAATATAGTTCAATACCACACACATTCCTTTCTTAGAATAATAAAAGTTTGTGTCTTGGACAGAAAAACTGTCACTATACATTGTGAACGACTCTCTGTAAAAAATAAAACCAATGACTTTTTTCCTTTCAATACTTTACTGTTTGACAGGAGATACATATTAAACATATAGAAATAAGTAAAGCAAAAACTATAACTCACTTTTAATATTTATTCCTTCACAAGTTGTGAAAATTATTAGTATTTTTATGAGAGTTATTTAAGAAATGAGATATGTAATTTTAAAGATTAAAGCATAAATAAAATATATTTCTTAAATTTTATGAAATAAACAAGGGTATATTATATAATGTTTTACTTGATAATTTGTAATTTAATAAACTTGTATACTTTTAGGAAAGATGTATACACTTTTTGCTTTGCATGCTACTGATAGATGAGTTTAAACACATACAAGAACATCCTCAGCAGTGTGTGTGTGTGTGTGTGTGCTCACTGATATAGACAAAAACTAGAAACTTAATTAAGGTTATTAGTAAAATATGTAAATCCATATACAGTAACTATGTGAATTATGATTACCACTGAAAGGCAGAAATACCAAACAAATATCAAAAGTCAATGATAATGATGCATCATTGAGACTGTTTCTATGATTTTCGAATTCTAAAAAATTGTTTTACTATGCGATTAGTTGTAATATCAAAACTCAGTGATGATGGTAATGTATCTCTGGGACTTTTTCTATGACATTGAGTGCTACAGAATATTTTTATCAAGCAAAAGGTTCTACCAAATTAACTCTCTGGCTACTGTAGTATGAAGTCATAGTATGCATTTTATATCCTCTTATTTAATATAAACTTTTTGTATACAGTGCATGTAGTTTTAACATAAAATGTTGGTCAAGAAAGTAGCTAAGTTTCTTTAGCCCTATTTATGTACTGTTCTAGGTTATTCACCTAAGATATCATGTGTGCCTTTTCATGGGAAAGATTTCTATAAATTTGAATACTATGAAAAACTTTGCAGCGACCTCTTCTTCTGGTAGATCATGTGACACCTAGAGGGAACCTCTCTTATTTTTCAATAGGAATGACCAACAGTGAAGGGGGTAGCACATGCATCCTCAGAAGTATAGTGTTATTGTTTCAAGTATATAATGCTGTTTTCTCAGTCTGGAACAGTTCAATAGTTCTTCAAACAAGTTCACCAGAAAGAATGTTTGATAAAAGACTCAAGATATGTAAAGAGGAAAAAAAGTGCACTTTGTTTGATAATGTTAAAAATAGCCAAAAATATAATGAACCAGCATGTTCAGTAAAGATACTGAAAAGTGCTTTACTGATTACTCCTACCTTTTATTTCGTCCCGGTCCAATGTACCCCTGGCGTCGTCGACAAACAAAGACACTTACTACAATTATCACAAGCAAAGTAATGCTTGATACACAAGCAATAATTATGTACAGCATGCTGTTTGTAAGTCCACTTCCATCTATTGCATTAAGACAAAATTATATACAATGATAATTAAAACAAAAAAATACATCATATAAACAAAAAATTTAACAGTCAGAAAAAAACTATAAATAATTCTTATTTAGACATATCTATCCTTTCATTATTCAAACAACTTTCTCCAACAAAACTCTAGCACTGTATATTTACAAAATTTCATCAATTCTGATTGATAATTTACTATATTTAAAAAAATTTAAACTTTAAAAACCTTTTTTAGTGTAAAAAAATCATAACTTATCACCAACTAGATATATAAAAACTAATACAGAAATAAATTAAATATGAACAATTAAAATTTTACTTTTGTGTAGTAGCACATTTTGATTCACATATCCTTTTCAGCACTATATTGATAATAAATATAATCAGTAATATATGAAAGAACTTTGTATTTTGCTTGTGCATAAAGAAAAAAGTCAGCAAAAAATATATATATATGCATAGGCAACAGAACTGTAGAGCTTCCTCATACTTTTTTTTAAGATACAAAAAAAGATAGAGTGAGAAAAAATACTGCTTAACTTTGGGTCATGCTGCACAAATTTTAAAACAGCTAACTAATATACCTTAGCCTTCAAATAACTGTACAATGATTGTTATCTTGTGATAGTTAGAACAGTTGAAACGTGCCTTAGTAGCATTTACCTGTGGGTTAACCCTCTAACTCAGTTGTTAGATATTTACAGAAATGTTTTGAATTTATATATTAACAAAGGGGGTCAGAAATAATAGTATGTTTGCATACCACACTAGCAATTACTAGTGGGTTAACCTTCTAACTCAGTTGGTAGAACACTTGCCTGGCATGCAAGGGGTCCTGGGTTCAAATCCTGGATGAACCCAAGTGTTACTTATGGTACTTATAATTATTTCATTTTCAGTTTTGAGGATATGCATGCATGATTGAACCCAAGCACGCATGTATGTGAGTACTATACAAACTGAGTTAGAAGGTTAACCTACTAGGCTAGTGTGGTATGCAAGCATACTATTTTTTCTTATCTCCTTTCTTAATATATAAATTTAAGAAAATTCTGTAAATACTAAGTAAGCATCCTTAATACAGAACGCTTGTCAAATGAGTCATTAAATTCCTCTGACTCTAGTTACTCGTGGAACTAAGTCTTTCAACTAGGGTGCCACAAGTACTTTCTCATGGAAAAGATTGCTGTAATGTATTGCAACATACAAATTGACAGTGATCGTTTCTACTGGCAAGTCAGGTAATGACTCGGGGATACAACATCCTTCATTTTGAAATGAGAGTGACTGTCAGTCATGGGGTAGCACCTGCATTATAGTTATTAGTATATAATATCACATTTCATTAGTCTGGAACAATTCAAGAGAAGATTTTAAGGTATAAAATAGATTACAGAGATTTCTCTTCAGTCAAGGCCCCACAATACACATTTGTTTTCATTTTTATTCTGTTTGATATGGAAATAATGATTGTTTCAATGCTTATAACTTGTAGCTCTGCAGTCTCTTTTCTTGTATCAGGCTCAGTCCAAGTTAAGAGAATTCAGATGCTTGATCTTCAATATATTTTCTGCCAAGCCTTCTGTTATTCTGCAGTTCTTACCCAATTATTTGATAGGAAATCGGTGAAACTGAGAATACCATGATAGTAAGGCACTTTTTATGACTCAAACTATCACAATCTAACTGATTATTCGGCTTTACAAGATTATATATAAATACAAAGAATTACTTGCGATAATGTCCTGCACTTTTTTGCAAAACAGCTAGAACATTCTTAACTCATATCAAGTTAGCAAACAGAACTACAAGTTTAAATTTATATCAGTACTTGAAGCTAACAACTAGTGTTTATGTTTTCTATAATTAAGGTATACTTTATTCTTTAATTTTACTTTAATTCATAGCATCATTTGGAATATTTAGTACAAGCAGTTTTATTATTTTTCATTTTTTATACTGTTATTATAAAGATTATTTTGCATTGTGAGTTCAGTACATGAACTTAGAACTAACTTAAATCTTTCGAAGCTGGTCAAACCTTGTGAGATACTACTAGGCATACAGCTGAAAATATTGTTAATAGCGAGACTACCTAACTGATAAAACAACGCATTCTAATTTTTCTAAGTAAGAACATAAGTATATCTAAGTAGCTGTACTAATTTTTATTGTTATTTTTTTATCTAAGTAGGTAGCTTACTCTGATCAAAAGTTAACATTAATTTCAATATTACTTGCATTGATGCATTACTATCAGAACTTGTTTTTCAAGGAGACACACACAGGGACTAGAGTTCTGAGAAAATATGTCTCTCCTTTCCTAGCTTGTGGGAATCTTCTTTTTTTTTCACTACACTTTTGCAATTTTTCTGCCTTTGTGATGAATTATGCACACATAATAAAATAGTTCAGGTAGGCCTACTTATGTAGTGCAGTTGGTAAATGGGCTTATGCATTTAGGGCCATGGTAATTTCCTTCCATTGTAGTGTGTGCTAATATTAATATTCATTATATGTTTGTCATTCAGTTGATCATCAAAGATTGTCCAGATTGCACATTGTAAATAATTTTTTGTGTTGGTATTAAGACTGGATTACTATTCATTTCTGCCTTTAAAAAAGTTCAGTTTTTGGGAATTGTGCCTTTAGTAGGAAATCTATAAAACATACAACAGACACATCTTGAGAAAACAGATATCAGCTTGGAAATATAAGTGAAGCAGTGATGTTTAAGAAGCAGATAAAGCCAGCAACATTTCAGATATTATATTCTTACCATGGAAAGTTGCTCCGGCTGCCCTAGTAAAACCTGTTTCCATAACAAAATAAAAACGATTAAAAAATCTAACAAAAAAAACTATTTAAAAAAATAATACAATTCAGAGAGAGCAAAATCAAATTAAAGAAACAAGAAGTCAATTTAATAATATCAAAAAGACAAGATTAAACTAAAATTAACATAAAATAATAACTAAAATTCTGAATAGAGAAAAAATAAATCATATTTAAATTTTATACAACAGAAAATGAAAGTCATAGAAATACTCAAAATTATATTAAGAAGGGTAACTTATACTGACCACAGCCAATACTTGAAATGCCCTTCAAATAGTCTAAGGTATTAATAAAAGGTAGCAAAATAAAAACAACTCTTGTTTTAATTTGCATGTTTTATGCACACTCCGTAATAAAATATCAGGCAAAAGAAGTTAGTTTTAAAAAAAACAAACTGATATTTACAGCAAAATACAAAGACTGCCATAGAGAAGGCAGCCATTAAGCAATACCCTACCATCCATACTAAGGGGTTAACTGTCACACTTATAATGGACCCACAGACTGAAGTGTGGGGAATGTTTTATGGTGTTTCACAGATTCGAATCCAACTTGCCAGTTTTGAAATCCAGAGTTCTACCCCAGGGCCAACCTATGCCCTCATAACAAACTGAATTATAATTATTTAGTAGGTTCTCCTCAAGCATTAATCATATGAAAAAATTGTCAGGAATGGATGCTACCAGTGTCTGAGACCATCAAACCGTATTTTTATTGTAAAATCTCTCACATCTTATATAGATATTTTTTCCTTAGAATTTTTTTCTTGGATGTCCCTTCTTCTTCTTCTTATAAGGATTTTAATTTCCAGCTGTAGGAGAACATTCTAATATTCTTTGGACAGCATCCATTGAAACACTACGTTTTTAAGTAATATACTTCGAGCATTTGTTTTAATGTATAAGAAATACCTTGTTCTCATTTTTGATTGCTTAACTTTAAATTAATTCCTTTTTTTTTTTTTCAGTTTTTAGCCATGCTGAAACTTGTAAACTCTTTGCCACTTTACTAGTCATTCATGAAATTAATTTAATGAAAGTAATTGTGTTCATGAATGAGAGGTTTCATGCTGCCAAATAGCTGATGTGAAACTTTACCATTGTATATTTCTGGATGGCAACATTCTTTCCAAAAATTTTCTGAATTTTCAGGCATAATTCCAGATTTTCAAGACCAGTACATGCGTGTGTGTGCAACACACATACACTGATATTTCAACTTTTACTCATAATTCTACCTAGCTAACATCACTTTAATTCGTAATCTAGTAATGAATGGTAATAAAGCTTCAGACTACAGTACTAAAAAAAGAACAATCTTGAAACAAGGACATTGTAACTTGATGGAAGACGATAATATGTTAAATTTTCATTTATAAAACATTACATGATCTTACCTATTATTAAGTATAATGAATTAGATATTTATCACCAACTAAATAAAACAGAATGACTGACTAAGATTATGTTAAAATACACCAATAAGCTAAACAACATGGTTTGCATAAGCATGAAAATTCCAAGATATAAGAAAGGTACAATTATTTTAACATTCTGACTTTTTTTCTTCAAATTTTCCACCTTTTTGAGGCTTGTGACCACCCTTCATTTATGTATTGTTTTATTTTAATTATCATAAAATATGTATATATAAAATGGAGAGAAAGAGATAGCAAAAGAGGCACTATTAATGTTTTGTCAACAGTTGTCCTCATTCTGACAGGTTTGTCTTTTTCTTTGTGGACTCAGACTTAGTTTCAGTAATGTAGGTTAAAAAGGAATTAATAGACAAATGTTTTACAAATGAAAATTTTAATATCTATTTTATCAAATTATTTAAACAAAATGAAAATAAGAAATCTTCGATTTTTAAAAGTCGGAAACTTCAATTAAAATCTATGATTAAGAAAAACATTCAAATTCTTAATAATATTTCATAAGCTCATTGATAAATAGATGAAAATAAATTGCACAGAAATAAAAAATATATATATATATATTCTCAAACACCAACTATATTAACTTTGATCCTTCTCATTCCTGGTTTTCTTCAGGTGAAAAAAATGCAAGTTTTAATTAACTAAATTTTTTTTTTTGTTTTTTTCCTATTTACCCTGTTGGTATTCTTATACTCAGGAAATTATTTTCAATTGTTGACAAAACAAAAATCAGAATTAATTTTATGAACTTACTTGATCCAGTCATAAAAACCACCTCTGATGACAATGGGCCATAACCTTTATTGTTTCGAGCTTGTATCTTAAAGTAATATGTTGTGTCAGCAGTTAGTCCCTTAAGAGTAGTGGTCATTTTATCCCCCACTACTCCTTCTACTACCCAGTCTATATCCTTTTGAGTGTTGTCTGTGGTGTAAAAAATCACATAACCTGCCAAAATATGTAACTTTTAGAATTTATACATAATTCATATGCATAGTAATACTTCTACAAAACTGAAAAAGGACCATTTTCAATAGTTTTAACCACCTATGGTACCTTAGAACTTTGAATTGCTTCTGCAAAGTTCCTGATAAAGATCTGTACTAATAATTTGAAATGTTATCTTCAAGTTACTATATGTGGATGAAGTTTGCTACACCAACCAAAACAAATTATTGCCTATCACTTAAACCTTGTTTAAACAATACTTTTTATGAAATGTGTTGCCAATATTAGTATTTTCAATTAAGATTATACAAATATATCAAAGAAACTATTTAATGAAAATAATTTACCATACAAAAATAAAAAAAAGAACAATTGGTGGATTTGTGAATGAAAAAATGTTACTACTGAACGTAAAGAATGTCTTCAAACAAGATGTATAGTTAATTATATTTGTCGTAAGACATTAGTATTAGGCCTATTAAATTTTTATGCACTATATTTTTAAGTAGCCCCTTGAGGATTTTCAAGAATTAGAAGAGTCTATAATAACAGTATTCTAATCAGCTGTTTGTCATATCCACTGCCGACGATGCCTTTCACTCAGTACAGAGATCTTCAGGCCGGCTGGGATATAACAAACACAATAGTGGTCAGAACCCTATTTACATAGTTTATAAAAGGTGTGAACACCATAACAATTGTTGTTGTACAAAATGGCGTAAAGTATTGAAATTTATCTAATAATTAAATTTTTTTTTAAAAAACAGTGTCAGTGTTCTGCTAAGTATATCTCAATACTGCAGTAGATAATTGAGTGTACAAACCTGTAATAACTCCATTTGGTTGCTTTGGTGGCTGCCAGTGAAGATTAATGACTGAGGAATCACTATCCAGAGGAACTACAGTCAGATCTCTGGGAGGGGATGCTGGAGCTGTAATCACAAAATATTAGGTACTTAAAATGCATCTTTAAAACTTAAAAAGAGAATGTTGTAGTTTCAAACTTCAATACTTGTGCAAGTTACAATTACAACTTTAAACCTGTAATTAGGAAGTTTTCAAATGAATAATTGTTACTTCTTTTAGCTTCATTTCTCTAACTCCATTCTTCACAAAAACTATTCATTGTTCAATATACGTTTCTTTCTAATTATGGGTATATTATTTTCACCTACCAGCTTCCTGGGTTGTGTTAAGGACACTCATACTCCATGTACTCTCTTGTCGGCCAAGAACCACTTTCACAGAAAACTCATACTGGGTGTTGGGTCTCAAGTTGTCAATCATGCAGTTCAGATCTGTAGAATTATAGTGTCTGTATCGCAAGTTACCAGAGTATACATAGGGTGCATAGCGTACAGTATAGAACCTGTTGTCTGTAATCAGTTGATTTCGAGGAAGTGTGCTATCAGTCCAATAAAGAACGACAGTTGAAGATGATAGAACTATAGCTTTCAATCCCACAGGAGGAAGCATTGGAGTCAAGGGTTCAGGAACTACAAAACAATAAGGGAAACAAAAAATAATACAATATGCATTTCATCTAGAAATATATAATAAATATTTAAAAAGCTTAACCAAGTCGAACATTTTTTAGCATTTTGGAAATTTATTTGCCTTTGCTTCAGATTTAATTTGAGTTTTGAATTTTGTGATGACATACATATGCATATAATATGAAATAAAATGGGATTTTATCCTTTACAAATGACCTGTTACATCATGACCTGAGTAATCAGATGTTTTTGTCATTTTTACTCATTACTTTATTTTGAATTATCACGTTGTTTTTTTTTCTTTTAGATGTCCCAGATTTAGTGATTATTAATCCTTGAGTGTCCTGGTCTGGTTGCCCCAGAAAAACTATGGCATTCCCTAGGGTGTACCTTATATGAGTTTACAGGATATCCCAGGATATATCAGTACACCAAGGCATGATGTAATGGATCAAATATATATATATTGTTCAAAAAAGTCCAATAATAAAACAGAGCAAGAAAATTTCAAAATTTATCAGTAGTACTTTCAACCCATCTTTTGTTCAGGTATTTGGGCTTGTTCATACGTTTTCAACTAACATGTTGCCATTATATTATATTGCATAATATATGAAACACTACTACATACCTAGTAAAGGCATTTAAAACTTACACATAAGTTATGTTAAAACAGGAAGCTTAAATACAATGTAAAAATAAAAACCACAAAAGAAATCAACAATGATAAACTTACTGCTTTCTATTGAAGTTCGTACTGTTTCATATATTGGTCGCCCATCTCCAACTTGATTGAATGCCCTTAAACTTATTACATATTCTGATGAGGGTTCTAAAAACAAGATGTATGGGTTAAGCTCATATCAGTGAAATTCAATCATAGTTAAGTACAATAATTATCAGAAAATAGCTAAGCTTTTTTCGATATGTTCCTATGACATTCCCAAATATTACTGGTTACATATTTTTATATAAACACTTTCTTTGTACACTCTTTGAGCATGGATTTTACTATGTATTAAAACACAAGTACCTGTAAAAATGAAATGTCAGTTTTGTAAATTCATTGTATTGAAAAAAAAATTATATTTAATTTTGCACACTGCCAGTACATTTTTCCAGAATAAGAGAGCTTTATCTGTCTGTAATTTATAAATAAATGCTCATCTGTAATCCAGCATTTAAATTTTTATAATAAAACATGACTTACGAAGATCTTCGATAGTGTAGTATCTTTGTTTGCCATCAAGAACTTTTGTATATACATCTGGAAAACCAACTCCCCAACCAATGGTATAACCTCTTATCATGATATTTTGATTTCTTGGTGGAGTCCAGCTCACAAAGATAGAGTTTGCTGTTGGTCGTGCACGAACACTTTTTGGGCGATCAGGAACTACCAATTCTTAACAAAAGTACAAGCATATGTGAAAATCACATAGACAAGAGCACAGCTTAATTACATGCACAACCTGGAATACTTTCAACTTAGTAGCTAATGCAGATTTGCAGCCTTGAAATTAGAACTGCCATTTTCCAGAGTAATAATCAATGAATTAGACAACATTTTCATTTAGATTATTCAATCTTTTAAAATTCTAGCACTGTCACAGCTACCAAAAATAATTAATCAAAACTTTTATCACTCAAAATCACAATTAACAGTACCTTAGTTATATAGTAGATGTAAAATCATTTTTAAAAAACCTACACATATTCTTTGTTTAAGACAATAAACTTATAGAATTCAAAATTAATCATCATTGTTTTGGAATATTACATTTTTAGATTTTTCAGGTATTACACATATGGATATTGTATATAGGGCATTTAGCAACACACTGCATACAATACATTATATATATTGTGCAACATACTATTATAATATGGTGAACTACTCACAATAATCATAATATGATGCACTGAAATTACACACTTGCTGAATAATTTTCTCCATATGTTTGAATAGATTTTTTCTAAGCACACTATTAGTTTAATGATTCCTTATACCCACTGTTTATTAATATTTCACATCCTAATTATCATCAGTACCTGTAATGTGATTTGTTTAGAATTTTAAAAACCTTTCTTTCAGTTCTGCTAAGAATGTTTTAACAGATATTTTATACTGTGAAGCAGATATGCTGTACCCATTTTTCTATTTTTGTCCACTAATTTATATAAAATCTATATCTAAAGCCTAAAGACATTTCTATTTCACAATGCTAATCATTTAAAAACTGCATGCATTGCATATATTTATACTGAGATAATACCACAAATGATACATCTTATTCACCAGTTAGGTGATACATCTTACTGCAGAAGTTCCAAGCCTCCACAGTGCATCTATTTTATAAAAGTAAATTTTATCACATCATTAATAATAATCACAAGGAAATGAAAAGTATGATACATCAGCCTCCCCAGTGGCTCAGCTGTAAGTCTGAAGGCTTATAATTTAAAAACAGGATTTTTGATACCTGTGTGGGCATAGCACAGATAGTCCATGGTGTAGCATTGAACTGAACAACAACAATTTGATACATCATTTGTGGTTTGAATTTCTATGGAAAACAATTCTTACTAACACTAGGCATACGATTAGGTTAATCCCATTCCAATACTAATATGTTGTAGCACTGTAAAATGGGTGGAAATCAACCTAGCCTGGATGCAGCTTGACTTCAGGAACACCAGCTTACACTAGTGGCTTGAGACTGATGTTCTATCCATCAAGGCACAAGCACTTCCAGCTCTAGGCAACCTACACTTGACCTAGATCATTACTACAGTTCTTAAATCTTTAACACCACCTTATTAGTTATACACTGAATTAGTTCCAAAATACAGATGATTTTAAGTTAAACCATTACTTTCTAATCATTCAATTATATTACATAATATTAGAAATTGATTGTAGACACTTGTATGAGAGCTATGTTTTATATATTAGTTCTATCATAAACTGAATGACTAAAATATAGCCTAATTTTCACTCTAGAATTATACTTCAGTGATAATAATAAAAATATTAACAATGTGTTTCCACATGTACCATTCAAATCATTTTCAAATGTTTCTGTTGAAAGCCAATCTGTACTTGGACCACTGCCATTTATGGAAAGAGCTGCTATCCTAATGCTATATTGTGCTCCACGCTCCAAGCCTAAAAATTAATAATAAAACTATACATAAAGATTTTAAAAACTACAATGAGCATGAGGTGAAAGGATTAAAACACATTCCAATGTTCTCAAAAAAAATTGTTCCTGTTTTTTCAGAAATAGAAAGTAAAAAAAACAAACAAATTAATAAAATTTGTTAACATAAAATACAAGCATCATTTTCTGCTGTTTTAAGCTGAATTATTTTTTTTATACTCAAGCTACAGTATGCCATTGAATAGGCTCTACATTTTTAATTATGGGATAAGAGTAGCCCCACAGAAGGCAGATGATAATGACTGGTTGTCCTCTCTCTGGCCAGAAATTCTAAATTAGGGATGGCTATGTTTGAACCTTATAGAGGTCTCTGACCTGGCCATTTAGTCTATGTGTTGCACAAGGTGCTGTTAGGATTAAAATATATCAAATACCTGTAAAATGCATGGATGTAAAACAGTATTCAATATTAATAATACTCAAAACCTGTAAACAAATTCATTATGATTATAATATATACGTGTACTAAACACACATTTGAGTTCTTGTCTTGTTAACATACAAAATTAATGTACTACTTTTAATGCTAAACTATTATTTATGTAAAAATTTAAATAAACATATATCTGTATCTTTTGTAACATTTTCCTGGTTTGGTGCGTCAACAGAAAGTTTACTTACCCAGGGATCAATGAAACTTACTTGTTAAAGCATACAGTCGTCTATTGCCATCAGTGGTGACTGTGTCTCCCCTACGGCTACCCTTCAACTTGTAACGTATTTTGTAACCAGTGATAATGCCATTCTGAGATTCTTTAGGAGGGGGTTGCCATCGAACAATAATACTCTGTTTAGAGTTGGAAGAAATATTCAATATTCTCATTCGTTCAAATATCAGTCATTATTCAAAATATGAAGAGTTTATCAAATCTATATGGTTTCATTCCTCTTTTTCAAGTTTTCAGGAATTACTCTCATACAATGACTATACAATATTTCCTGTGCTTACTGTAACAGTAAATTTTTAAAATAAAAACATATTAAAATAAATTCAACAGCACAATTGTATTTAAGAGACAAAATTCAGGAAACGTTAAATTTATCTCGCTAACACTGTAAAAAAGCATTTCTTTACTACCATAACTCCAGTGACAAATTCTGAATGGAAGACCCAATATTATTAAAAACTTATCTATCTAGTAAACAGAACTAAGCAATAATAACTATAGTTTGTTTTTTATTTAAAGGTGAAGCAAAATGTATTAAGACTGGGGACTGTCCTTTTGTAATTGAACAAATAAACATCTTATATGGGGCTGAAAATATGATAAGAGTATCACACTTCACATATGCTTTTTTATAAGTTATAACTTTATGTTATAATCAAACGGGTCTTTTATATATATATCTAAGTACAAAAAATGTCACATGCAGAAAAAAATACTCACCGTTGAGCTTGCAGCTTCAACAGTGACATTTTGTGGTGTATCATCTGGAGCTATATAGAAAAAAAATAGAATGGAATAGATGAAAAATGGAGTAGATATTTTGACCAAATACATACTTACTTCAAAAGGCCTAACATTTATATTAAAATTATGTAAGATAGTAAATGTATTTCAACATTTCTCTTAATTTGTTCATTTCAGATTTAATATCAAAATGTGTTAAAACAGAACATTGTTTATAGAGCAAGTCTATAACACATATATACACAGATATATGGCAAATACATACAAACAAATAAGGAATAAGGTATTTTATAATTTATCAATTATACCTTAATATGGTAAGCATAGTACTTGTATAAATAATATAATGATAGAATAAGAACCTATATATATATATATATATATATATACCTTGTATTTTAATAGACCAATTAGAAACGAGTTCATGAAACTTTCAAGTGAAAGTATTCACAATCATTCTTAATGTAAACATATAAGACCGAGTGAGATGATACAAAACAAATTTGAGAAACTGGTTAAATAGTTGAAGAGTAGTTATGCCTTTTGTTCAAATTCTATGGTTTGTGTTACACCAAAACTTTGTTAGTCAAGTCAAATTATGAAATACAAGTAAGTATTTGAATCTGTTTCTTTTTTCCTCTATGTTATAATACTATTTCATCTCAGAAAATATGTTACCATAGAGCTCATATAACAACATAATTAGTTATATGACACACCTATGGTTGACTAAACTAAGTTGACAGTCTAAATTAAGAAATCAATTTTTAGTTTCCAGAACTTACAATAAGTGATAAATAAATGATAACTATGTTTAATGGATTTAATCCACTGATTTTCATACACTTAATTATACAGTTAATACATGGAATCACAAAAGCCAGTAAAATGACAAGATAAAAGATTTAGACTTAAAATATGTAGACAATCATGAGTTGATAGGTATATTCAATGTTTACATATACCCACTACCAGTGCTCGAAGTTGGCAATTCAGAAGTGGGGGTACACATACCCCCCGCATTATTCTACACTTCGAGCACTGCCCACTACACTTTAGTTGGTTCAAACAATAGGACTTATAAATAATGTGACACGGGTTCATGATCATACATAAACGACAATTTCCTTAAACAGATTAATCTAAATAAAATGGTTCTTGATTTGTATAAAATTTCAATATCATTTCCTACTAACTTCTCACATAAAAAATATACTTACTATCTGAATAAGTCCTTGCTGTTACTTCTTCTGTGCTCATTCCAGGCCCATTCTGATTAAATGCCACAACCCAAAAACTGTACTCTGTAAATTTTTCAAGTGATTTTAACAGATAGTTTGTTTCACTTGTGGTAATTTCATGTTCTTCTGAAGTACCTACTTTCATGTAATATAACTTGTACTTCTGAACTGGGCCATTATATTTTTTTGGTTGATCCCACTGAACGAAGAGAGATGTTGGTGACTCAGGAAAAGCTCGAAGGTTTCGTGCTGGGCTTGGAACATGAACTATATAAAAAAATGAAATTTCTTTTAAAAGTTAACATTTTCTAACACTGAAAATGTATTTCTGATAGGTACTTATCTCCTCTAACCCAAAGTTATCTCTATCTTGATTTGCCCTCTAAGCATTGCTAAAATTTCCAACAGCACACCAGTCTTTTATACCTCTTCATTTTTGCACCATTGCAGCAACATGTGCTGATCATGTGACTACCCTCCACCAATCATACAGCACCACCTATACTAGCACAGGCAGCTCCATCTATAATTCCAGCACAATCCTCACTTTCGACAATTATTCAGTGTGTCATGTGTGGTCAATCTAGGCAGCAAACATCCAGTGGAAGCACCTTGCATAAGAAATTTATGTCATAATCAACAAATGCAATCATCCTGGGCAAAGTTACACAGGAGAAGTGCCTTGGATTGAGAAGAGTATGGTATTGCCTAATATTAAATAAAATAACGATAGCCCTCTTCTCACTGAGTTTGTACATAAGAGCAATGAATTTTGATTTGGTTAATCATACAAACCTCGCTCCTGAAGAAACTTCCATGGTCCACCACTCCAGTGACTGGGAACCAGTAGTGGCAAGGACTCACGTGCTCCACAAAAAGAAAAAAGGGGGAATATGCATTGGGGAGTCTAGAGGAACTACACACTGAAGACAGTGTAATGGGCATCTGTATTTTCCTATTTTGAAAATCAGAAAGACCCTGATTGTAAGAATCACGGGGTCAGTAGGGATGAATAAAAATCCCTATTTGCTTTACTCAAAAAATTAATAAGTGACAGTCCAGGATATATATATATAGTGATAAAAAATATATATAGACATATCACCAGATAAGTGACCAGTGGTCTTACAGAAACACCCCCATCTTCACAATGGGTATTATAAAAGTATACATATTTAGTGCTAAGATAGAAAAATCTGCATAACCTGCCCAGGCAACACATGCCACTAGGTGGGATCCTCAAAATACAATAGAAAGCAACAGAATAAAATAAAAAGGAGTAATATTATGTCAACTTAACCCAGTCAAAGGCAAACAGGATGAAGACAATACCCAACAACAGCCAGGTTGTGCAGATAATGTTCTATGAATGCATTGGGAGTTGTCCAAAAAATTCCCAAATAATCTCCTCCAAAGGACAGTGGATCCTAGCAGCTAAAGACATAGTTAAATGACATATTTGGTGCAGATAAACATTGTGAAGCCATCGACCTTCCATGTCACATGAATTTACAAACAAAGACAGTAAGGGTAATAGGAGATATATCACAGGAAACAGAGGGATTCCATGGAATAAAAAGGCAAGAAGGGGAACCACAAAGAGAGTCATTACAAGACACATAACAATGCAGGGAACGAATGGGACAGAAAAGACAATCCAGATCTGAATGAGAGTATATGTGGGAAATAGGAGATAAAAGCTAAACAACCTTCATGGGCAGCAGATGTCTTAGGAAGGAAGGCACAATCTGGATAAAGGAGAACATAAGAGGAATGGTAAAGAACAGAACAATGATGACCACAAGCCAGGAGGAGAATTAAATAGAGTAAGATGATACAAAAAACATGTAACAATGGGTTCAAAAGGAGGACCTGACAGGGCATGAAGAACCATATTGATATTCCAATTTGGAAGCACAAGAGGATGGGGAGGATGAACTAGATGAAAGGAACAGAAAAGGAGCCAAATAATAGGGGAGGAGAAGGATTTACAAAAATGGAAGAAACAAAAGGTGTTGGACAGGGCAGCCCAAGAACTAGCAACAGTGGACACGAACAAACCTTGATCAAATAACCAGGTAAAGAACTGGGACAGATAAGGAACAGAATGATGGAAGTCATGAAGAATCGACCACTGTCTGAAGATAGACCAACGCTCCTGGTACATAGACAAAGAGGAAGGCCAAATAGTACAGGTAAGTAAAGCCACTACACAAGGGTTGAGCTGAGGTGATGGACCAGATAAAAGCCACGCATGAGGCAACTGGGATGAAGATAAGGATGTTGCTCCAATAAGGGCAAGAGCAGAGAGAACCATGTCTGAGCTGACCAATATGGAAAAACCAGCAGAACACGACAAGGAGTGGTCTGGATGAGGGAAACAACACTGGAGATGAGTCTACTTGGAGGTTGAGCATATAGGTGAAGGCCCCTCCAACCTTGACTGAATGTATCCACCCCCAGAGTTGAGAGGTGTGATACAGGAGATCAAAAGGAAAGACGTTTGGCAATCCAGTTAATGACAAATGGAACTATATGTGGTGTTCCTAGGCAAGAACACACCTACTGAAAAACCTGAGAATGAAGGGATTACTCCGTAGGAAGAACTTGGTTGGAACAGGACAAGCGGTGTGCCACCAGATTCATAATCCCAGAAACATGACACACTAAGATCTTTATGTCATAGTTGTGGGCACACAGACCTGAACTTGGTGCCCCCTTGTCTGGTGATATAGCTTATGACAGTGGAGTTGTTGGAATGAACCAGAACAACCCGCCTCCGCAGGAATGGGAGGAAATGATTCAGAACCTGACAAACTGCCAAAAGTTTTAGGAGGTTGATATGGAAAGTAGCCTCGTTGATTGACCACTGACCCAAAATCTCCGGAGAGTCTAGGGAAGCCCTCCAACCTACCAAGGAAGCATCTGTGAACAGATGAGAGTCAGGTTAAAATTAGAAATGGGAACCCCCACTGTGGTCAGTTCCCTGTCAGGCCAACAAACAAGGTCGGCCCTGATCCCTAGGGAGAGGGTGATAGGATGGTCTACAGGTTCATAGGAGAAGTTCCACTGGTCGAGAAGCGTCAGCTGAAGGGAAAGCATGTGCGTTCAACCCAAGGAAGTTTGAGATTATAAGGAAGCTTGCATCCCCAAAAAAGACAAAACCTCCCGAGCAGTAAGAGAAGGATAAGATAGGGCCTTTGCTACTGCCTGCTCCATATCCCTGAGTCAAAGTAGAGAAGGCTGGGCCTAACTGAGATGGGAATTGAAGAGAACCAAATGAATAAGCTATTGTGTGGTGGTCAGAAAATACTTCTTCAACTTGATGAAAACCCACCCGAGCAGACTCACAAAGAAGTAAGCAGTTGTGAGTGACAGATTGGGCCTGGGAAGAGGCAAGCAGTAGCCAGTCATCCAAAGACCCGACGAGTGAAGATGATGAGCAAAAGAGCAGACTACTTGACATAACACATAAGGTGCTGAAGCAAGACCAGACAGTAGTACATGGAACTGAAAGACACAATCCCCATGGACAAACCAAAGATAACGATGTGACTCCAGTGCAATGGAAATATGAAAATAAGTATCAGTCACATTGAACTTGGTCATCCAAAGTCCCGGGGAAAAAAACCCACCGAAGGGAGGTAGGACTCCATAGTGAAGCAGGGTGTTTCCAAAAAGGTATTCAGCTGGGACACATCGATGATGGATCTCCAATCTTCCATCTTTCTGGGAACAACAAGCAGATACGAGTAAAATCCCAGAGGAGGGGACATCACACGTTTGATAGCTCCTTTGTGTAGAAGGTCTCAAACTGACTTTGTGAGATAATTGGACAAGGTACGATCCCAAAGAAGAGGAAAGGAAATTGGGAAAGAGGATTGGGGGGAAGAGGACCAGAACTGAAGGCAAAGACCCTCCAACAGAACCTGTAAAACCCATGGATCTGTCATGAAGGGTCTCCGAATGGTTGAAAATCGTTGCAACCTGGCCCCATCAGTCCTTGAAAGGACATCCTGTCACCTATAATGCTGACTTCTGTAGGAATGGGAAGAATGAGGGTAAAGATGGAAAAGCTTGGAGTAGGTTAAAGGACGGGGGAGAGGAATAAGGGGCATGGGGGCCTGGACAGGAGAAGACTGGGCAGTAACAGCAGGGCAAGACAAACGAGAGGCCAGGGATGACAAGGAGGAATGTAGCCTTGCTACTTTGACCATGGGCTACAAAGACTCATGACAACTTCAAAAACTGGGCCTTACGAATATCTCACAAAGAAGAAATGGGAAGATGCACCCCCACAAGTAATGCATCCCTGTCCAACAAATCCCAAGAAAATAATAACCAGGTGTTGAGACACAGTGCCAAAGCTGACAAACAGACCATGGTAGACCACAAGAGGTTCCTGAGCTCAGCAGAAAATTGATAAGTTGACTGGTAGAAAGCTTGAGACAACAATTGTACAGAGGAATGAATACGTATAAGGGTGATCAAAGCAAGGCGAATCCAAGAAAACTGGGACCAATTAAAATGGATCTAATTTTTAGGAATCGAACCCAAAAAAAACCAGGGCCAGGAAAAAGAGTCTAAATTGTCTTCATCCAGGATGAAAGTCTTCCTCAGAGGAATGTTCCTGAGGAAAGGAGAATGAACTGAATATCTAGTAAAAGTGTCCAACTCCCTGCAAATGAAAGCTTGAAATTCCTCAGCAGACATCGCCAACCTGCTATACTGGGGACTAGTGACACTACTGTCTTCAATATTAGCAGGAACATTCTCATCCACCAAAGTAAAACTTCAAGGTCATAAATCAAATCCTGCTTCAAAAAAAAAAAAAGAAAACTGTAGAAAACAAAAGTAACTGAAAGTTGAAAGCAAACTCTAAATTCAAAACATTAAGTTGAAACTGGTAAGTAACCACAAACGAACTAGCGGGAGTCACAGAAAGAACAAAGTAAACACACGTCTATACACTGTGTAATGGTAGAGGGAGCTACCTGAACTAGTATAGGTGGCACAGTATGATTAATGGAGGGTAGTCACACAATCAGCACATGTTGCTGCAATGGTACAAAAATGAAGGAGTATAAAAGACTGGTGCATTGTTGGAAATTTTAGCAATGCTTAGAGGGCAAATCAAGGTCAAGATAGCACAGTTTCGGAAGTATAAACTACAAATTCATTACAACAATAATCTTTCAGTTGTGTTTAGTTTCTATACCTTACCTATCATTTCACACTAGTATAATGAATACAACAGACAATGGTATTATTACTGAGAAAGATCACCCAGATGGTTTATCTGATACCCATTTTAAATACTAAATGTTAATAAGGGTCTAAAAGCTTCCATTTTTTACATTTATAAAGAAAGTAATCAAAATAAGCCATGGTTCACACATTAAATGATAGAATATGCACATGGACAGAGATAGAGTTTGTATGTCATGAAGCACAATGCTAACACAAAGGGCTATCTGTGTTGTGCCCAACACAGGTAACAAAACTCTGTTTTTAGCATTATAAGCCTTCAGACTTATTGCTGAGCCACTGGGGTGTAGACAGAGAAAGACAGAGAAAGAACTATTAAAAATACTTACTTTATAATTCTATTATTACTGAAATTTTGTTTACATTTTTATCAGAAAAAAAACGATATTGATATTTATGGTAGATAAACAAAAAACAAAAACTCCTAATGCAAGGAATTACACAATTTTATTATACCTTATTATTTATGTTAACTGTTACATTTTTTTTTGGAAAGCACATATATGACATGTATTAACGTTTTCTTTTTCTTGTGTGTGTGAAGTAGGAAGGTCACAAGATTAGAGAATGCTTAAAATATTTTCCATTTGGTTAAGTACATTTTGAAAGCAAAAAACATAATAATTCACAGTCAAATATTTTTTTTTTCATTTGAAACTAATGGAATTTAGGTTAAGAATACTACTTCAATACGAGTATTTTCTAATAAATTGTGTCTAATTGCAATGGAAAACTGTTCTCTGTTCTAAAAGTTCAAACAAACCATTTTTCTCCCATAAATGTGCTTTAGTGTTAAAAAAAAAACATGCCTGCAGATACTGCAACAATTGCAGCTTAGACAATATGTATACTCTTTTAATAAATAATTGTTTTCTTTTTTTAAACATGGTTGGAAGTTATGACTTTTGAATTTGTCACCACAAAATGTTGACTAATTCACAGAATATTAAATGTCAATAGATGAAGATGTTTTTAAATAACACTTCATTTGATTATGTGAGAAATCAAAGCTTCTTGTCTTTATTTGTCATGCAAATATATTTTACCTTCTGGGTGAGTCTGTACTGTGATTTCCTCTGAACTTTCACCAGGCCCATGTTGATTGTAGGCCACAACGCGTATAATGTAACGGGTTGAAGGGCGAAGTCCTTGCACACTCACATCCTCTAGTCTTGGTCGTGTAGTATTCAGAACTCGTTCCCTAGCAGCAAAATGACAAGTTAGCTAAAACTATATAAAAAAATGTTTTTTCCTAATTTTTCATTCTTTTTTTTTATGGAAAAGAAATAACACTATGGAGCCACAACTGAGCTTCATCAAGAAAAAATATATAGAATTATTTAGTGTCATACTTTCCATTAAGTATCTTTACATTAGTTTTAAGTCTATTTTAATTATTACTGAGAGTTTATGTGTAATAAAAACTGCATTGTATTAATAGGTGACATTTCATATAATTTTTAGGTAACCTTGGATTACAAAATGCTTGAAAGCAATAATTTTTTTTTCCAAGCAATATTTCACTTTTCTTGCTTTCAACACATTTTACAAATTATTAATATTTCAAGAACAATATCTGTCTCCAAACCTGTAATGATGCTCCCATTATATTAACAAGAACTTCAAGGAAACTTCAAGATATAAAGCGCACAATACACTGACCCAATGAACAACCAAATAAGCCAATCATAACATAGCTTTCAATCAGATGATGCAAGTCAATACTTAAACTATGCAATGAATCAATGTGTTCTGGCCTTGTAGATTAGTAGCCAGCAGTGTCATAACTTAATGACTCAACGTGTTGTACAAGTTTGACTATACGTTGAATTGGGTGATATGTCATGATACTGTTGGCTGCAGATATACAAGGCCATCACAAATTGATCCAACATGCTGTGCATTATATTATGACTATACATTGAATCAAATTTGTTACGAACCCAATGGCAAGCCTTATATGTGGATACATCTTGTCAGTGTAATGGGTACCATTATTTAATTAAGAAAGATAAAAATTTCCCTTTTAATCTACTTCTTTTCCCTTTGCAATTGTGCAGGTTAAAAGCATGTTACTGCCTTCTGCTTCAAAATATTAGTAGTTCATATATCAAGTTGCTTCATTCCCCAACATTAGGCCATATAGCTGGTTTATTTCCAATTCACCCTTGAAGAAGGAAGGTTTATCTTTTAAACAAAGTGCTAAGATTATATATATATTTTTTGCACTTTGACTAATATACTTTTGATTCCTGTGCTTTCTTTTGTATTGTGGCTGTAACTAGTGTAATATATTAAACTATTTAATTGACTTGTAATACTATTTATATTGGATAAATCTAATTGAAACTATTTAGCAAATTATGAAATGTAGTAAACTACCAAATTGGGTGAAAGATGTTCATTAAATTACGGTTTTTGCTGTTCACCATATGGAGTCAAATAAAACATGCAGCTTTCCAAACACTACTATAAGAGGCATATTATAATGACATGTTTTAAGCTGTTAATTTGAAAAAATGACCAAAATTTTGGAAGATTTTACACTTAAACACTCAAAAGAACCTTCTAAAAAATATATATCATGGAAAAAGTTCCAACACCCTTCTATTTTTTAACAAACTCTCAAGTTTCTGTTAAAGCTGTTAATCTAATCAAAAATAACTTTATATAGTTGTGAAACACTGGTCTAGCCCCTCTAATAATTCAGAACCTCATGCTATAATATTTCTACAACACAACAAAAAATTGCATATTTACCCAAAGGCTTTCTTATTGTGAAGAATGTCAATGTAATTTTCAATTGTGTCTAAAACTTTAAACAAACTATTTTCACAAACACATATATCTTAGTATTAAAAACATATCTACAAATACTGCACAATTAAAACACAAACTCTTTTAATATTAAATTTTTTCTGTATTTAAACACTTTGTAAGTTTAAGAGCAACATTTATCTTCAATAATATTGACAAGAGCATATACTTGAAGGAAGCTACAAATGTATATGTCAAGCTATCAGGGCCAGAACAACATATCTGTAATAGTTAAACTTATTAAATGTTAAGCTTGTCTTTCCTTAGCTTATACTAACATGTAATTAAATAAACAAAGGACATTATATATATAGTACTGTAATTAAAATCATTACCAAAGGTAGGATGAGAAAAAAAAGTTTTCTTTCTGCTCAAGTTATTAATTTATCTCACCTTGTGGATGAATCCTCTCTATAATACACGGAGTATGCAAAGATGATACCATTTGTCCTAACTGGCTCCTGCCAAGAAAGGGTGATGAAACGGGTGGATACAATAACTGCTGACAATTGGCGTGGTGCAGAGGGCACATCTTTGCTTTTTGGGAGGTCTCCTAATTTGTTGTTTGAATGAGAGACAGTAATAGATGGATGGGTTGTGGGGCGAGGAGATTCTACATGTTAGTTTTGTTAATGAATCATACAAAACCCCATTGGTAAGGTAGTGTTATTCATATCAGAATTTACAAAATCCCACAAAGAGTAAAAGATCAGATTCATGTATATCATGAAATATTTTTCACAAGATTAATATTTTTACAATCAAGTACGAAAATTTATACACATATACACAGAGAGAAAAAAATTAGTAAAATTATGTGAAAAAACATTTCCAGAGGTGCCAAAGTTTTAAATATTGAATGCATGAAACAGATATCAAAGCAAAACAGTTGAGTTAGTAAAAGTCATCACACACACACACACACATATAAGGAATGCAGATTACAAGGAAGGAAAAAAAAAGAAAAAAAAGAAATATAAGTCACACCATATATAAAATGCATATAAACATGCATAATTATTACATGCATTTTTTTTACTTTGCAATGTTTCTATGCAGGTATTTGTAATAAACAATAAGCTATTAAATTCTAAGTCACAGTTATCAAACATCTTTATTCTAC
The DNA here is from genome assembly GCF_000517525.1 of Limulus polyphemus. Classification (NCBI taxonomy): domain Eukaryota; kingdom Metazoa; phylum Arthropoda; class Merostomata; order Xiphosura; family Limulidae; genus Limulus; species Limulus polyphemus. Next base: position 195,265 of record NW_013666563.1, on the reverse strand, counting down.
CGTTTGGTGAATGTTATAAAGTGAAATCAACAACTAATTCCAAATAAATGCAACATATTAATATCTTACTGTTCCAGACAATTAGTATCACTTTACAAATACACTCAATCTAGCCTCTGATCACATTTTTTAACATTTTGTTCCTTCTTGAACTGCTGAGTAGAGGCAAGGTAACTGGCTGCATCATCTGCCACCAACACTTTTGTTTTGCTTTTATATACCATAGTTTAAGGAATGCTGTACTCATCAATTAATTAAATGTAATCATTTACTTGGGCCATCAATGAATATATTAGCGAATACTACTGATTACCCAGCACTAGTCTTTAGTTCATGAATGTGTTGATTTTCAATATTTTTACAGTCTGTGGGGACAATGAAAACAGACAAGACTACCATAATAATATAATGGAAAGTTAAACATGACACAATATAATTATTTTCATGAAAACTGATACTATCAGAATTATATTCAATCAATCAGAAAAACTAATTTTGATTAGTTGATTATTTTTGTGGCAATTAATTCAACAATAATTTTGATTAATCAACTGATTGAATAATGGATTAGTTTATGTGACACTTTGATGTAATTGATGCTCAAAGGCAATCAATTAATCTATTAAGTCACCCAGCTCTATTAAAGACTGAACTATATGGTCTAATATAAGTTTTAAACCTATAACTTGTGCATCATTCCAAAGTATTTGTTACTCTATAAAACATTACTTGTCGTCAGATTTCAAACTTAATTAATTAATTGTACTGATACAAAAGGTTTTATACTTTCATACTTCTCTGTACAACATCTCAGTCATACTTACTTAATAGCAGCATAAAATAAAACATTTCACATAAAATAATAGTTTCACATGCTATCTGTAAAAAAAGAAAATCAACCACAGGCTATTAGCTGTTTTCTACACTGGTTTAAAAACAAAAACTTCACTAATATAAAACAACAAAAAGTTAAAAGGCTTTACCTGGGTTTAAAATGATTAATTGGGCAGATGCCTGGACATTTCCAGCTGGATTTGTACCAATGCACTGATACAGTCCCATATCAGATCTCACAAGCCCAAGAATACGCAGATTGTACCCATTAACAATTTGAAAGTATTCACTTTGAATAATGGCATCACCATTTTTAATCCAATGAACAGTGGGCTCTGGTTTTCCATAGATTTCACATTCAAACTCAATATCTTCCTTCTCATAAGCATATTTGTTATCTGGATATTTCACAAAGCGAGGTGGAACTGGTAATGAAAATGTGAAAGGAGTTTATTTATAGGGATGAGTATTGGCATTGTTACTGAAAATATCACAGTCAGATGATCATGATACAGTAAAGTTTCCAGATGTGTATTGAAGGTTAATAGATTTGTGTGAATAAATAACTTTTAGGTATGCAAGCAAGCTAGTAACTTAATTATCATACCTGTGTTCATACTTGTTTGAAATTAGTAAACTGATCTGTAAAAGTGCATCTGATGATGATGGTAGATTTCTAATGTTCTTCTATTATACCTAAATTGCAGCTTTCTAACTATGTTCATTTTTGCATCTGAGATAGTTAAAAACATATTTTCAATCACAAACATGCATGATCTTAATATATCAGAGGTAGTTGTAGATAGGATTGAGTATAAAAACAATCCAAGTTTTCTCTGCATAAAAAATTACTATTTTTCCAGATTATTTACTTACCACTACCAATGAAAAAAAAAAAGTGTTTAATCACATACAGCAATTGCATTGCATAACTGAATATACCTAGCTCCTTTATTCTTTGCTGTTTTATTTTGAACAAAACATTAAAAATATTCCTGTTGCTACAATAGGATTTCTTAACTTTAGAATATTTTTATATGGCCAATAAGAATACTTTTCTAGAAATTCTAAAAGATGATGTGTATAAAACAAGTTTTTATATCTTTACTACATTGTTTGTATGAACAATTGAGTCTTTTAAAGTTTATCATAAGGCACTACTTCATATATCAATCAGTAGCCGAAAAAAATTAAGGTTTGATAGTTTCAGCATATTTTGCACAAATATTCCATATATACAATGGACTGTGTAATAGATCTTCAAAGTTGCTTAAGTTTTTCTTATAAAGTCGTTATAAAAGGGTATGAAAAAATCATACAAAAATATATAAATAAAAGAATATATGCATATTTGTTGTCTGAATCATAGTTTAGTTTCCTGAACTCTTGCAAACACTGTATCAATTAACACATTAAATCATTATACCAAACAGGATAGGGTCTGTGTGGTTAACGTGCTCGACTCACAAACTGAGGGTTGTGAGTTTGGATCCCTGCTGCTGAACGTGTTCATCCTATATGGTTGCTGACTGGGCCAGCCACCCAGGTGTAAAAATGCGTGGATTACAAAAATACAGCCCAACCCCAAACTAGTTGGAATTAAGGTCATAATGAAAAACATAACAGAATAACGTCCTTCACATACCATCAGAAAAGACAACAACACAAAAATAAATACAAATTAAGGAACCATTATGTTATTTTACAAAATAGAATAACACCCTTCATATATCATCAAAAAACAAAGATAAGTTACTGAACTGTTGTGAATTTGTTCTTATGAATATTACACATGGAGCAAATTTAATATATCATAAATCCATTGTATATTACTGCAGGATATTGAAAGAACAGAAGCTATGTGGATTATGAAGCTATTTGGCAAAATACTCCAGTTGAATAAACACTGGGTGGATGATCATATGCACTTCCATTAATGAATTACTTTTTACCCAGACATAATCCCAGCAGACCTATAACTAAGACTACTTTTACTTGATGGTCGGTTCCTCCAAACAATGAAATTCTAAATAAATAAGTAGTACTCAAAAAGTTAGCATATTCAAAATACCACAGTCATCCAATGTCTATAAAGCTTTTTACCTGCTAGATCTAATGCTTTGTAGTTTTCTCACTGTAATGGTGCAAAAACAAGTTAGCATAACAAATAGTTAATGTACCTCAAATAAAGTTTGGGAAAAATGTATACATGCATATTTTGATCATGGTTAAGACTTTCATGTTGAGTTCTATTGGAGTGTTAGCTTGGGCTAAATACACGTTAAATTACTTGAGTAAGGAAGTACATTATGATAATATAATAATAAGTAGGCAAACAATGATTTATAAGCATAAGGAAGAGTTTTGTTGATGGTGGAACAAACTACATGTTTTGATAAAACATTGGTCTGTCTTGTTCAGGGATGATCTGTACTAAGAAATACACGGTTTATATATAGTTTCAAAGATAAAAGACACAACTATTAAATGTGATGGAAATGATGTTAGCAGGTAAAGATCATGCCTGATCAAGTATACGAGCAGTGAATAGATCTTGCCAAATATGGCTGATGTTGCTAAGGTTATTATCACAGTTTAGTGAGAGATTGTTTGCTTTGATGATTTCTAGAGTTTCTAAACAATCTCTTTCTTTTTTTAGTTTTGGGTTGGTGTAAGAGGAAGAATTTCATCCCAAAGTATTTTGTGAACTATTTCAAATTGATGATATGTTAAAGCGAATATCTTTCTCACTTTTTCCACCAGGGATATCTGTCAGTGGTGTGAGGAATTCTTCATAACTTGAATAAAGCATATTTGTAATGAGGTTTACAGTGTGACTATGTAGCTCTTCTTGTTTCTCAACTGACTTGGTTTCATAAAGCAAAATGTCATAAATAATATGGACTAGTGTCATAAAATGAGCTTCATCTTCCTTCTCTAAATTTAACCTCTCTATACTGACAGTGAGGTTGAACAAAACCTTCAGAACTTTGCCTAGAGGTGATTTTCAGACATCTGCTTTAACATATCATCAATTTGAAAAGGTCACAAAATACTTTGAAATCAAAATTTTCTCCTACATCAACCCAAGACTAAAAAAAGAAAGAGACTTTTTAGAAACTATAGAAATCATTAAAACAAATTATCACTTACTAGAATGTGATAATGGCCCTAGCACCAGCAGCCATATTTGGCAAGGTCTATTTACCACCCATACACTTGATCACTTGACCTTTACCTATATTCTTTCACCTGCTGACATCATTTCAATCACATTTAATCCTTGTGTCTTTTGTCTTTGTAACTATATGTAAATCTTGTGTTGCTTAGTACAGATCATACTTGAATACAGACAAACCAATGTTTTGTCAAAACATGTAGTATGTTCCACCATCAATAAAACTCTTCCTTATGCTAATAACTCATTGTTTGCCTACCTATTATTACATGCTAAATTAACATAGCTTTTGTTGCAGTGGAAGTTTAATTTCATATTCTGGCTTGATAAAATGCTTGATTAAAGTGATTGGTAAACTTCAATTTAAAAACACAACACCTTTCACTCAATGTTTGAGTTCATTTCCAACATACTCAAAATACTTGGCAAGTGATGTAGAAATTTTTAGCTGCACTGTTTATAAATTTTAATACTGTAATACTGTTCTGTGTGTAATGCTAAGTCAGTAGCAGGAACACTAGTTCATCATAATCATAACTTAATTCTGAAAAAATGTGCAAACAGAATTTAATGTATCATGTGGCCAGAAATCAAGGTGTTAAGGTGAAGATTAATAATCATTAAAATATGAAAAATAACAGTAATAATGAATAATAAGAAACAAAAATTCTAAACTTTAAGTTGGATTCAGATTAAATGAAGTCACAGTGACAAAAACACTGGCACTATACTCTTTCACAACGTAGCCTGAAAAGTGTACCTTGTACTTCTACAGTTGCACTTGCATCCTCCGAATCAGCATGGTTCTCAGCACGGCACATGTATGTTCCTGTGTCTTCTTCACGAATGTTCTCAATCTGAAGACTCCCAACTCCAACTGTTCTAAAACGGCTGTCCAGGAGTCTTTAAGAGGATTAAATTATTTCAGTCAGAACAGACATACAAATACCCAGTTTCCAAACCATAATACACACATATTTGTTCAAAAATGGGTAACCTCAACCAAACTGGCTAAAACAGATACTTTCTGTTCTGGCAAGTAGAAGACACAAAGAAATTATCTCAAATATTACTCCGAGGCAAATTAAGCAACACAGCTTCAATTATAAAAAAATTACATAAATACCCTCAAGCACATCATAAAATACAAATATAAACTAAGTTGTAGAAGCAGCTTACACTAATAAACATAACTTAAATCACTGCAATTACAGGTGCCATGTGCCACTTACATTTTGAATATTTGAACTGACATCTAGTAACATATCATATTAGCACTATGATTATACAGATGTATTTTACGGCAGTGATCAGATGTAATCTGCCTCTTATTTTAATTGAAGTTTCTTGCAACATATAGATATTACTTCTTATGATATATTGTCAAAGGTTTTCACATTTTGGATTAAACAGCTAGTGAAAATTTTAATAATGTACAGAAAAAAGATAATGATGGAAACATTTCAGAAAATTCAATCTAAAGATCTGATGCTTACGCAAGGTCAATAGTTACACCATCTTTCAACCAAGTTAACTGTGGGCGAGGGTTTCCAATGGCTGCACAGTCTAAAGTTACATTACTGCCCTCTGAGGTTACAACACTTTTTGGAGCAGCAATAAACTGAGGAGATGCTATTTTGTTGGCTTCCCCTAATATGGTGATAAAATTTTATACTATTTTTGAAAAAAACATAATTTAGTTAAGGATAACTAAATACAAAACTTAATACAGTTAAGGATCATTAAATTGAAAAAAAAAATTTACTTGAATCCACAATCCATAAAAATACAAAATTTTCTCTAAAACACACACACAGTTTACTTTACATAGTACATTTTAATTACAACACACACACACATCTGGTCATTTTTTATGTTTACAAATGGTTGTACTGTTACCAACTGAAAGAGAAATGTAAAAATATATTTACCTGCTACAAAATAAATTATTACTAGTGTTAACTCTAAACAGTGGTGTGAATTGCCACCATGCAACAACAACAACTAGTCGTAGTCATAATTGCTGCATAGTAAATTCGAACCACTATTCAATTTAACATATTAGTTAATTTCCAATTATATTAGCTTCACTCAAAATATTTCTCAATCAAAATTGTCAAAAAAGTTGTTACTTACTCACCATAATCTAAACTTAATGTTAACGTTCCTCCTGAACTGACTCGGAACTTATCAATATTGGAGGCATTACATTTGTAAGTACCAGCATCTGAAATTTGCACAAGGTCAATCTCCAAAGCCCCACTAGGGAGGATTACCATCCGTGTGAGGTCTAACACTAGTGGTTGTTCATCTTTGAGCCAGGTGATGTCGGGTGGTGGAATTCCCTGGATAGTACAGAGAAAGTATGCTGTCTGGCCTGGAAAAACAACCACATCTCTCGGCTCCTCTTCAAACCTGAGCAAAGCTGAAAATATATGAATTTTAACATACTAAAGTGTGTAATATGAGGAATATGAAACTTTCAAAGACTGTGTAAAAATGAAATTCAACAAAAATCCACTGATGATAAAAACACCAATTTAAACCTTCATCACAAATATAAAAACAATTCATTAAGAATAAAAATTAAAGGCAAGTAATTAATGTTTCAAAAATGGGCAAATGTTACATAAAATAAAATTATTATATACAATTAACCTCATAGCAAGGTAAACATACTGACTCAGAAACAAAAAATACTAATAACTGAGGATGTTTAAAAAACAACAAGCCTCCTATTGGTGCAGCAGTAAGTCAAAAGGCTAATAACACTTAAAACTGGGTTTCAATACCCGTGATGGACACAGCAACAGATAACATATCGTGTAACTTTGTGTTTCATTATAAACAAACAAACAAAAAATAAGATTCTATGATTAGATTATGATATCAATATTTTAGATATACTACAGCGTGGTC